>NC_142692.1:45084048-45387078 GCF_029641045.1 Salvia hispanica | reverse complement strand
TAGTGCTTAGATTTAATTGTGGTGTTTTATTATTTTAGTACTTTGGTGTTATTCCAAATACTTAGACGAACGCCCAACTTTTCCATCGACGATTCTCACAATAAACTCGTCAACTGTTTTCACCACACAATTAATCAACAACCAAACAAGCATTCGAAAATTTCATTCGCAACTAATCAAAACGAAGACGGTATTTTAATCAAGGTCTATCACTCGCTCGTTCTCAAAACAAAACTAATCGAAAAAGGTACTAAAAAGACGGGTGTTACAACTTTTCAATTGGTCAACTCGTCGAGGATTGTCTTGACTAGAGGTCACCAAACCGAACCGGCCCGGAACCGTCACCGGCGGTTCGGAACCGTGAACCGGAACCGCGGTGACGGTTCGGAACCGGATAAGGTTCGGCGGTTCCGACGGGCCGGTTCAGGTTCTCAAGAAATGAAGAACCGTAACCGGCGGTTCGTCGGAAACCGGCGGTTTGCCGGTTCCGACAGGCTTTTTTTTTCAATTGTTTCAACTTTAAAATATACAAATACAATTATATTAATTGTATTTGTATATACTCTAATCGGTGAAGAAGACTTCTCTATAAGACTAAATCCGGGAGACTTTGACAATTCTACTATGATTGTTGATTGTTAAATTAAACTCAACAATTAAGGTTGAATTGCTAAAGGTATCCTCAATTTAGTTATCTAGAAACATCTCATTCGCCGACTAAGAGTATATATATATATATACTATCTATTTACATTTATAATTTATTATTTTTTACTTCAAGTTTTTTTTATTTAAATTGTTATACTCCCTCCGTCCCACTTTAGGAGTCCCGGTTTACTACTTTTGGATGTCCCACTTTAGGAGTCCCGGTTGGAATATTCCATAATTGGTAATAGGCCACACATTCCACTAACCTTTTTCCACTCACATTTTATTATAAAGCTAATATAAAAAGGTAGGACCCACATTCCACTATATTTTTTCACCAACTTTCCTTTATATTTCTTAATACCCGTGCCGAACTCAACCGGAACTCCTAAAGTGGGACGGAGGGAGTACAAGCTAACAAGCATGTATTATGTTATGTATTAAGTCTTTTGACTCTTTTGTAATTTCAATTTTCAACATTTGTATTTGTAATATCGACATATCGTTCAAATTTGTATATTTGTATCAATAAAATTCCAATTGTTCAACTCCAATGTCGACTTCTACTCTATTTGTCAATTGTCATTCTCGTTTTATTTATTTATTCGATAGTAAAAGACTACAACTACAAGGTGTAATTTGTAATAAGTACTATAAATGAATAAATTTTTAAAATAAAATTAAAAAAAAAAAAACAAACTTGAACCGGCGGTCCAAATCGGAACCGGCCCGGAACCGTCTGGAAACCGCCGGTCTTGAACCGGCGTTGAACCGTGTCCGAACCGGTTCAAGGACCGGAACCGCCGGAACGTAGGCGGGCCGGTTCAGGTTCTACATTTTTCCGAACCTGAACCGGCGGTTCCGAACCGGGAACCGGCGGTTCTTGAACCATGGACCGTGGTGACCTCTAGTCTTGACGATGCGAGTGTTCAACGGCTTCTCCAACAACAGTTCAATCCGGCGGCCTCAAACTCCGCATTCTTTGGTCCGTCTCAACGGGAAGTTACCTCGACGATCATGCAGTCCACCCCAATAAATTGTTAATTTTTATTTTATTTTAGTGATACTAAAATAAAATAAAATTTGAAAAATAAAGACATTATACATTATTTATTACCTTTGGTCTAATCATAATGGACATTTCCATGTCCATTACAACTACATCAAATATGTTACCCGCAATGAATAAATTCATTCCCATTATTTACTATTGTCGTTTAAATCCTAAATCTAACTAACAACTTTTCTTGGGTTTTACGAATGATGTGGTCGCCGCCCACGTGGTGGGAAAAAAATAAGTGCTCTCATGGTGGGCAACGACTACATCATCCGTAAAACTTAAGAACAGTTGTTAATTAGATTTAGGATTCAAACGACAATAACAAATAATGGGAAGGAATTGCAATGAATTTATTCATTGCGGATAATAGATTTGATGTAATGGTAAGAGTATCCACAATGGCAATAGGCCAGTCATAGGCTAGCCACAAACTCCTCCTGCTACATCGTCAGCACTAAAATATCTCCCGCCACATCATCAGGACAAGCAATAGGCTAGCCATAGGCTAGCCACATCAAACAAAATTAAAAAAAAACAACTAAAACTTTACGGAATTAAAACACAAAATACGGAATTAAATTTATGACACAAATACGGGAAAATTCATTAATTTTATTTAAATAAAAAAAAGTACATTAACTAAAAAA
This sequence comes from Salvia hispanica, assembly GCF_029641045.1. Taxonomy (NCBI): domain Eukaryota; kingdom Viridiplantae; phylum Streptophyta; class Magnoliopsida; order Lamiales; family Lamiaceae; genus Salvia; species Salvia hispanica. The sequence continues at coordinate 45,384,723 of NC_142692.1, read as the reverse complement.
AATTACATAATATAAAAAAAACCGGACTTCCACACACGAGCCCCCACCCCACTCTACTCTCGTCGTCGCCGCCGCCGTCCTCGCCGCCACCCGGGACCCCAAATCTGCGGCATCTGAGCCCGCGTCTGATCCTCCCAACTGTGCCGCGGCGGCATCCAAATCGACCCGCATACTCTCGAGCATTGAGTGAAGAAACCTCTTCTCCACGGGTCAGTTGCCTCCCTCCATTCAGCTAAGATCTTGTGCATTTGTTTACGCGTTTTTTTACGCGCGCAGAAGGCGAGCTCGGTTGGCGACTTGCCAGCAGGGGGGATGCCGACTGGACCTCTTGGGACCCCTGGGCGACTCCCCTCGTTGCCCGTTGCGCCCGCCTTTGACCAACCGGGCGAGTGCGGTGAGTAAACAATGGAGGGGACGAGAACTCCTGAACATCCTCAGGGAGGTCGTGGGAACCGCCGCTACTGCCGCTGTAATCACCGGCATAGTTCAGCCGCTGCTTCTTTGGCCAGCCAGCATCGACACCCGCCCGAAACTTCTCGGAATCCATCAGCACCAGATAGCAGTTCTAGTAGGTGAATTCCTTATACAGCCACGATACGGGAAAGGCTTTCTCCGCTATCCTCCTGCAGTACTCGTCAGTTTGGCCACTGGTCTTCATGCGGAGAGCGTTGGTGTACAAGTCAACAAATTGGGAGACCGCAGCCCTGATTCGCTCCCACCCCTTCCGACACTCCTCCCCGTTGTATGTCTTCCTCTGCGGGCAATTCCTCTTGTAGGCTCCTTCAATTTTAGCCCACATGTTGATGATCCTCTGATTGTTCGAAACGTGGGGATCATCGCAAAAAGACACCCAAGCCTTGGATAGCGCGACGTTCTCATCATCCGTCCACTTCCTCCGTGTCGGGCTGTCGTCATCAGTCGGCTGCGACGACCACCTTTTTGCCCTTCTTCTTCTTCGGTGCGCCCCGCCCCCGCCCTTGACCGACTCCCCATGTATCCTTGGGAGTGTCATCGTATCGATCGACTCGTTCCAACAACTCCTCTAAGGAGAAAGTCTCATCTCCAGTGGATTGAGTCTCCACTAGGGTCGATGTGTGGGAAGATGTAGTCAATAAATCAAGACTGGGGCGATAGACATTGCCCCCCTCCCCCGGTGTCCCCTGCATCACGGGCTGCACCCCCCGCCTGCCACCCTGCATCATCTGCGGCATCATCTGCATCCCGGCTCCCCAACCGGGCATCATCTGCATACCGGGTTGCATCCCCGGTACCCCCTGCCCGCCGCCCTGTGGCATCATCTGCATCCATGAGACTTATATACTAGTTTCAGTTTTCGCTTGACACGATGTGGGACAGTTATATGTTGTATTTTTAGTTTCAATTGCCAACAAAAATTGCATTACATGTATGTTTATTGCATATTTAATATATTTTGGTATATTGACGTTTTGTGAGAAATGTGCAAAATAGAGCCTCAAAAGATATCAAAAAGTTGGAATCAAGTCTGGAGGAAAAGAGTTAGCTAGCGGTCCGCTGGGCCTCAGCCAACGGCTGCTGGAGTCCATCGACCATCGAAGAAACAACGATTTGCCTCAGAACACGACCAGCGATTGCTGGAAGTTGTCCCAAGAGAACGCAGTCTTTTTAACTAGTAGTCCATTAAAATAAAAATAAAATACTTCATGTAACTCAAGCTAAGAAAAAAATAACATAGATATAGAAAAAGAAAATGCAAAAAAAAATGCTTTATCATAATAACTACTCCATCCATCTCCTACTGATTGTTCACTTTTGCCATTTTGGTACGTTCCATAATAGTGAATTCATTTTTCTTTTTAGTAAAAATACACATTTCTTCTCACTTAGTTTACTCTCTTTTACTTTATTCTCTCACCATCTCTCTAACTTTTTTTCATTTTCTACTTTATTATTTATTTATCTAACTCACTAAACATAAATTTTCTTAAGTCGGGTGTCGAAAAAAAACGTCACTATTACTATAAAACATAGGGAATACTATTTAAAAACAATAGAACTATAGTGAATGAACTAAATGCAATTGTACCAACTAATTGCAAGTCATTTGACGCATGAACATATGCGTTTCATGCATCGCTTTCTACTATTGGAAGTCGACTTTGTAAGAACAATATTAAGATAGCCACCACGTAGCTCTCTCTTGTATGTGTAACCATTACCAATGGGGTATCCCGTATCCCTTTATTAACTTTTACCGTAAATTTTTATCTAGCATAAATTTTATATAGTACTATTATTTATGAGTTAAATAAAGAAAGAATAAGAAAAGAGAAAATAAATTAAAGAAATTGATATATCTATTTTAAAAATGTGCCATTCAGAATAAGATCTCAAAAAGAAAAATATGTTACTTGAAGTGAGAAAAAGGGGCGTTATCAACATCAACAGACTATTTCCTCAAGAAAGGAAAAGCATATTGGAATATACTAAAACAGATGTGATGAGATCAAGGTAGAGATGCTAATAAAAGAATTTTCTAACAAAAACAATATTATAAAGTTTTTTACTTAAAAAATAAGAACCACGATACCAACATATACAAAATATCTATCTGCAATATACTAAAACAGATGTGATGAGATCATGACATGAAATTACAACAGGTGAAATTCTTGGACATTGGCTGAAACAAAGCAATATTGAATATGATAATGGAATAACAGTGAAAAAGCTCACGAGTTGTAATTGTCCAAACCTAAATCCCTCAAAGCATCGGTGGCAGCAGCTTTGCAGTTCTTGTGGGTTTGCTTCGCCTTCCGGATTAGTTGCTCAATGCCATTATTAAGCAGAATTTTTCTGCACATCATAGTGCCAGCATCTGAGAAATTCAATGGTAATCATCACAGTAGGAATATCAGAGTCGAAAAACTATTTACCTGTTTTCTGCATTTCGAACGACAAGGTTCCTGATCATAAAACAAGAACTCCTCTGCAGCTGATCCGACTGAGGAAACTTTTTCATAGTTTGAATAGCAAGGTCCCCAGCTCCAGATTCAATTGCACGAGCTGCATTCTCTGGGGACCTCAAACATAGAGTAGTTATAATTGACATGACCTGTTCGTCCAGGAAACACAATCTGATGCATTAGGTGCTTGTTGAGTTCTAAATTAAGCATAAACAGATATTAAGTGAACAAAAAACACAGAGAATTGATGCATGCATAAGCATAAGAAACTGAAAATAACGTCTGGTTGTTCGCACTTCATTTCCATGCTCGTCATTTTTTAAATTTTATCCTTCTACCTTCTTTTCTTATATTTTTGATGGGGAGGGGGGACCATGGGGTTGAACTTTAAAGTAGGGAGTCCATTCCACCAAATGAACTTTGAAGTAGGGAGTCCATCTATAAATGAAGGTATAAATGAATCTCCCTCTATTACACCCAAATGGAGTCCATTCCACCAAATATAATATCTTTCCATTATCTACTACTCTACTGTATGTATAATGCATGCTATACAATATATGATATACATATTGTATAATGCATACTGCAGATATATTGGGTTCAAGCATTTTTTTCAATGGCTGCAAGTTGTATACTTACTTCTTGCAGCACCAAAGGATCATCTGAGAATCTCGCTGAAAGATTAACAAGCTTATCTGCGCCACCTTTTTCCACAATAAGGTTCTTATTTACATCACTTCCTGCAAGCTAATCAAACACATAATATTAGACATTCTTCAAAGTTCCATACCAGCACAAAACTATAGAGGATCTATCAAACTGAAGATGGACAAAGACATGAAACGAATTTAGGCAAAGGTGGTGAGAAATAATTCTGGTGCCGGAGAGAGATAATATCTATTAGAAAAATATTATAGAAAATCCTAAAATGGCAATCAAATAGGAATGGCATCGGGATATGCTGTACATAAAAAAGATGCCTAACACTACCTTTGAGAACAGAACAGGAGGTAACATTTGCAGCACTATAAGCACGGAGAATTAGCACCATCAGAAAACGCTAGACTATCAAATACGATTGATGGTTGCTAAAGGTATCCTACTAAAATGTAATCTTAGACTGATGCATGATGTGCAGTGATGCAAAATGCAGATAAACAATTAGAATCAACAAGGGTGGCAAACTGGCAATACAAGTACAAAAAAAGTTCAGACACTGGCATAGTCGCATGTTTATACCAAGTATCGGAAACATAACCCTCTTCAGTTAATATAGAGTTAAAAGGATGTAGAGAGTACCTTGCATTTGTACTATATCGTGTTTAAAACTATTCATAAACAATTCTACAAGGTTTTCTATTTAGATTTCTTAATATATTTCCAGTTGTATATAGGACATTATGCCAGCCCAACAGCAATATCTAATGCCCCTGGCATTGATCACTACTCATATAGTCATGTATGGTGAAATTTTTGCACCTTAGACAACAAAGAGCACAGAGCTTTTGCTGCAGCACTGTTTCCCTGCATACCACTATCATCAAGGCACCTTAGAATCACATCTATACCCCCAACATGAGAAACGGACTTGCAAATCTCATCCTGCAATATTAGATGAGTAAGAGTGAATAAGATACGCATAAAAATTCAACATGAAGTAACCTATCTTTCTGCTTCTTAAAACCAGAAGCCACATTCTTGGTACAATCTAAAGGGTGTTAAGTTTAATTAGCTAAATTTTGAAATTAACAATTTTTTCTTCGTTTTTTGAGTCGAGGGAGGGGGGGCAGTAAGAATTGAGTATTTGAGTTTTTAAATAAGGAGGTCAACTGCTTGAAAAGGGAACTACATTTATTCATGTAATGTATTTGGAATTCATTCTAGTGGTACCTCAGAACAAGGATGGCCACAACATGTTAACGTTCAGCCGTTTTGACATTATTAAACATGAGTTACATACCACAGGATGCAGCGTTAATGAAAAGAAAAAAAGAATTAGGTACACTCTTACATTCACAGCTACAGCTTTCAGAGCTATGCTAGCTGATATTAGACAGGGGGAGCTAAGGCCTTCACGAAGTGAATCTACAAGAACTTCTGCAATTCCCAACTTTGAGAACTTTCGAGCATAACCAAAAACCTGAAATGAATGTACAGAATACCAGGATGGTAAGCAAAACCATAAAATACAGAATCAGTCACTAGCAAGTAAACTTCCACCAAAAGACGACTTACTTGTGAAGCTAGAACGCGATTGTCATCAGATGATAAGATGACATGTATAGCATTATATATGCTCGGAATGCTCTCTCCATTGTTTTCTTTTAGAATCTGGAATATTATTTCATCTATTTTCATGTCCATGAACGATTCTTTGAGAACTTCGTTTCCAGTTGCAGCTGCAGCGACAACTGAGAAACAGCTATCTAAGATCTTAACATCTTCTCTTTCATTGCTCAGAATACCTACAACTATCTTTGGGCCTCCATTCTCCTTAAATATTTCAGTAGTTTGGAGATCTGCACAAAAAACAGCACAGATAAGGTATTTCCTATCCATTAAAGTAAACCAATTTTTTTCAGTATTGTCCACAACATATCATATTGCTGGTATGGATCAGGAAACTAGTCTGTAGAAATATCTTGTTCAGTCCAAAAAACAATAGATTAAGGTGTCGTTCCATTGCCATGACTAAGTATCATGGGATAATTCATCTATGATTAAGTTGTGAGATTAATTAGTTGGATGGGTGGCTATGACTAATTATCACATGATTATCCGTCTAGAATTAAGTTGTGAGATTCAATCTCATGAACCAAACACAATACATATTTGATCCCGAGATATAATCTTGCAAACCGAATAGCCCCTAAGTGTGTCAAGTTAAAAAAGATTTGTTGCATAACATAATGATACTCAAACTTTTGAACTATTTCCAATTGGAGTATGGAACCGCATATTAAAAACTACCTAAACTATAGTGTAACCTTTCCTTTCATAACTCAATCCACATTATGCTATTACGTCCATTTATATTGGGCTACCCTAGTGTTGATCTTATGGAGCTTAGGCCAAGGAGTAATACCTAAACATATTATCAGTGTATATTTAAGTCCAACTTAAGTGAATTCCGAGAGGCAAATGTCTGCTATCAATAATGCTTGTGGATCAGTTGGATCTACAAGATTAAGCTCATAAAAGTGCATAGAACTCTTAATTTTTTTTATAGTTCAGTTCCTTTAGATCAAACATTATGGCAAAGAAGTCTATACCGTGAATAACGGAAGCCAATGCCTTTAATCCTGAAGCCAAACCCTGGCGATACTCGTCTCGGAACTTTGCACAAACACAAATAATCAACTCCACCGCTCCATTTTTGGCCGCAATTGCCGCGTTTCCCGATTCTTTATCTCCGCACAAAACTCTCAACTCATCCAATAATTCAACAGCTTCCGGCAATGGCTTTTCCTCTCTCAATTTCCCCAAACACTCGATAACTGGATTACTTTCTCCTGGTACGGAGGTCACAATTCCTTGACAAAATTAAAAACAAAAATGAGTGAGAAATGTAGTCCCCGCAGCTAGTGAAGAAATCTGAGTGTGGTCGGAGTTACAAACCGGATAGATCGACGCCTTGAAGAGTGAGTGTCTGGATAGCGTCGTTGAGAGCTTCAGCTGGATCCATGCCGAGATCTTCTATGTTTTCCTCCACCATTTCGTCGAAGGCTTTCTGTGAAACTGTACGCGCTGCCGCCTTCGCCGGTGCCATCTTGTGCCGCCGATCGGGGAGAGAGAGAGAGAGAGAGTAGCGGTGGTGATTCGCGATTTAGAAATTTGAATATTAGCGGGCTGAGATCATATTGAAAGGGTTTGGGCTAAATTTTTGGTTTGCGCGAAAATTCGTAGCAGCCCATAAAACCGCGACAGAGGGGAATTGAGTATTTAAGGCTTCATTATAACTAGTATATCCCCGCTCGTTGCGCAACAGACAAGACAAAATTCGTAGTAAATCATATACTAACTCGTGTGAGATATGAATAATTTATTACGTATTCATTTAATTACAATTATAATTTATTACTGAATTGTCAATGGAGAATACATATATACTCCCTCCGTCCCACTTTAGGAGTCCCGGTTTACTATTTTTGGGTGTCCTATTTTAGGAGTCCCGGTTGGAATATTCCATAATTGGTGATAGGCCTCACATTCCACTTACTTTTTCATACTCACATTTTATTATAACTAATATATAAAAGTAGGACTCACATTCCACTATCTTTTTTCACCAACTTTTCTTTGTATTTCTTAAAACTCGTGCTGAACTCAACCGGGACTCCTAAAGTGGGACGGAGGGAGTATAAAATATGGAATAAAATTTGAAATATCTGTGTATACCTATAATTTATGAATACAAATATTCTTATAAATTTATGAATACATACTATCTTATAAATAATTTGGACAATCAAATATCCAAATCGATAATAATAACAACTGCGGTGCATCCATTGTAAAAAAACATGAATTTAATTTTTCGTAGAACAACACAATGAAGTATATTAATGTTTTTCTATTTATTACTATCATACACTATTATTTTTTTATTTACTTTAGCAGATATTATTATTATTATACATCTTACCTTATTTGCACTATTATGATATTACTTTCTTGAATTAGTTACTATTTTTGTATATTTAAGAATAAATATGATGTTGTATGTACAATATTAATACAATATCAATTCTTTGAAATTACTTCAGAATAGTTGTAAAGTAAACTATCGACTTATAGTACTACTACATATAAAAGCACATGACAACATTCTTCAAATTTACTACTTCATAACTTGAAATATATGTGTCACACTTTAATCTTTGCGAGGTATGAATAAATGAAATTAGTCAAATATTGTACTTTGTTTTATTTGGGGGGAAATTTCATTTATTGCAAAATTCTATCTGTTTTGTATTATGTTTATGACACTATTATAGATAACATAATATTCATTACAAATATTAACATCTATAACTTAAATTTTGATTAATTTTGCTATGATCTAGTATATCCCCAGCGCGTTGCGCAGCTGACGAAATTCGTACCAAATCCTATAATCCGTGCGAGGTATGAATAAAGGAAATTATTTAACACACTTCGTGCCCAAAAGTTTTGTACGATAATACATCAATGATAATTTTATTAATCCCTTCCCATTCTTCCATTTTTTTAATTTTCTTAATGACACCTTTCCACAATATTTCTTCCAAATTTAGAGTAGTACTTGATAAGGCTCGTTTCATGCATTGGTTTAGGGTTAAAATTCTGTGCATTTGGGGCGCTAATGTGCGTTATTGAGTTCAGGTACACCTGCACTGCACTCTTAGGACCTGTCAAAATGACGCCGTTGCCGGGGAATGCATGGTGTTATTTGTGTGTTTGCGAATGTTTTGGTGTAAATGGTTTATTTACTATGTTTTCTTTTGTTTTTTTTTTCAGTTTATGAACAGGAGCTACCGGTTCGGACACTGGAACAACTCACCTGGTTGGAGGAGCGCCCAGACTAGTTGGCGGGTCAAGGAAGCGATATTCCCAGTTACTACCAGATCAGGGCTTACAACAAGGGACCCAGTTCACCTGAGTTCGGAGAGCGACGAGGAGTCAACTTCGTCAGTTAAGAAGGAACCAAAGTCAACCTCAGAAACAGAGGAGGAAAGCGTTGAGAGCATGGCCAACGCAGGCGACGACGACCCAGAGATCGGCTGGCTCACTGCCCATTTAGATGGCGAGCATGCCCAGGCCATCGTCTCCAACCAGCGCCAGAGGGCGATCGACATCAAAACTAATGTGCTGGGTATTCTACCAAATTTCTCGGGTCGGAGGAATGAGTGTCCATATGAATTCCTCAATGAGTTCAGTAAGCTTTGCAGTATTCAGAAGAGGCCCAACGATGCAACAGAGGAGGATTACCGACTACGCGCGATCCCGTTTGCGCTAAAGGGGGAGGCTAACACGTGGTTATTGAGGTTGCCTCCCGATTCGATCCATACGTGGAAGGACTTCAAGTTGGAATTTCTGGATTACTTTTTTCCTTCTAACAAAACAAATGCTCTTAAGAAGGAGATCCAGGAATGCAAGCAGGAGTATGATGAATCGTTGAGCCAATACTGGTCCAGATTTAAAGGGCTGCTCGATGCTTTCCCGAACCATAGGATGATGGAAGCCAAGACCTACTATCTGTTCTATGAAGGGGCAAAACCTGAGTCCAAAGATCTGATGAATACCGCTAGTGGAGGAAATTTCACCAAGAGAAAGGTGAGCGAGGCCCGAGAGATACTGGGAAGATTAATTGATGCAAAAAAGGCATACGATTCACCTTGTACCATCCTAAGGAGAGGAAGTGCGGATGCAGTCACAGTGCAAAATGAAGAGAGGATGGATGCCCGAGTGGATGCAAGGATGGATGTTAGAATGGAGCAGCTGGAGAAGACTATTCTAACTGCCCTAGGAAAGAACGATTCACCGGGTCCGACAGAGAAAGAAAAACAAGCACTGGGTCCAGAGGATGGTTACAATTATTGCGGATCTCAAGGAGGGATGGATTGTCCAGCCCATATAAATGCAGTGGGAAATTGGAACCAAAATAATCAAGGCAACAATTGGAACCAGTGGAGAATCAAAGACGCTCCATGGAGGGACAATCCATGCTTCAGGTGGTCCGAGGGGAATCAAAACCCTCAACTCCAGATCACTAACTCAGAAGGAAACCAAGGAAACCAACCCAACTGGTCCGGAAGGAATCAAGAGGGGCAGGGCAACTGGAATCAAGGAGCACAAGGTAATTGGAGTCAGGGAGGTCAAGGAAATCAATCCAGCTGGAACAATAGGAACCAAAATAACCAGGGAATCTCATATGTACCCCCACACCAGAGAAACAACAACTATCAGGGGTCAGGGAATCAGTACAACAATAACCTAGGAGGTCAAGGAAACTTTCACCCGCATCAAGGGGGTGGACCAAATCATGGTCAAGGGCCAAGTGACAGTCAACAGAACCCTCGGACCCAGAGGAATCTGGATGATATGGTCCATGACCTAGTGAATTCTCAACAGCACATGCAAAACAACTTGGTGGCAAACAATGACGTGGTCCACAAGCTCCAGGATGCTCAGCAAGAAAACAAGGCCGCAATGGATCTGATGTCGAAGCAATTATCTCAGATCGCAACGTCTCTGAGCGACATGCGAGGAAATGAAGGAAGGATTCCAGCCTCAGTAAAACCACCAGAAAGGGCAAATATCAGCCAAGTTACCATGAGATCCAGGAAAGCATATGAAGGACCCAAGCTGAAGGTAAATGATGAAACGCCAGTGCCGATGAGCGAGGATGTTATCCACCCGGTCCAGCAAAAAGAAGAAGTTAGGGCAGGGGATGATATCCAAGCCGGTGACTTGGGAGGATTGTTACCTCGAATGGCTGACCCATTTTTCTTAGACCCGGAGCCTGAGGTAGAAACTGAAAAAGAGAAAGGAGAGGCGGAGGGCCCTCTAAGGAAGATCCGACAAACGCAGCAAAGAGGATTAAACCTTTTCCCTACCGAGGGGATGCCAAGAAGAAAAAGGACAACCCCGTGGATTTCGTGGAGATCTTTGGGAAGCTGGAGATCAATCTCCCGTTCCTGGAGGCTATGAAGCTGCCCCCGTTCAGCAAATTCATTAAGGAGTTCATTGCAGGTAAGGCAAAATCCGATGGAAAGATCGTGATCGGGGAGAATGTATCTGCAGTAATTCAAAAAAGGATAATGCCGTCAAAGCAAACTGACCCAGGTATGTTTACCTTACCTATCACTATAGGAGGTGTCAGAGTCGAACATGCTATGTGTGATCTAGGTGCATCTATTAATGTGTTACCGCTTTCCATATATAAAAAACTGGTAGGAGCAAGAATGACTGATACGAAAGTGGTGATACAGTTAGCTGATAGATCATGCATTAGCCCTGAAGGAGTGTTAGAAAATGTGATAGTTAAAGTTCATGATTTTCTATACCCTGCCGATTTCCATGTGATTAAGATGAGTGAAAACGAAACTGCTGAGTCTAGTGGCGTTCTTTTAGGAAGACCATTTTTTAGGACCGCTAAGAGTATAATTGATGTTTTTTATGGCACCATCTGTTTAGATTTCAATGGGGAAAAATTCACTTTTAGTATTGATGAAGCTATGAGGAAACCACTTGACGTGGAAAACCTCCATTTTGTTGATGTGATTAACCCCCTGGTCCAGGAGTTTCTTGAGACCGAGCTATTGCAGGAACAAGCTGACACCTCGGAGACGACTGAATCTATGAGGAAAGAGGTTGCGGGATGGTGTGAAGCAGTTATTAAGCAAGGGCTAACTGATGAGGAAATCACAAAAGCAATAATGGATTTCTGTGCCAAGGCCGGATCCACTGGGTCCGAGGGATCAGTCCATTTGGCCAGTGTGGAAAAGTTGCCAGAGTTGGATGAGCTGGTCAAGAAAGGAATGGAGAAGAATCCGTTGCCACCTGAAGTACCCCCTCCAAAGAAAGAGTTGAAGAACCTTCCTCCGGGTTTGAAGTATGCCTACTTGGGCGAAGGCGAGTCTCTGCCTGTCATAATCAACAACCTTCTGACCCAGGAGCAGGAAGTCAAGCTATTGGAAGTGCTGGGGAGGAACCAGAAAGCAATAGGGTGGACTCTATCTGACCTAGTGGGGATCAGCCCCGATCTATGTATGCACCATATTCGTTTAGAAGAAGGAGCCAAGACACACCGGGATCTCCAAAGGAAACTCAACCCCAACATGAGAGAGGAAGTCTTAAAGGAAGTATTGAAGCTGCTGGCCCTGGGAATCATATACTCCATTCCCGACAGTGAGTGGGTGAGTCCTGTTCACATGTTGCCGAAGAAATCGGGAATACAAGTAGTCAAGAATGACCGCAACGAGCTTGTTCCCACAAGGTTAGTCACGGGGTGGAGAATGTGCATAGACTACCGAAAACTCAATGCAGCCACACGAAAGGATCATTTCCCGCTACCCTTCATCGACCAAATACTGGAAAGGTTGGCAGGAAAGCAATACTTCTGCTTTCTAGATGGCTACAGTGGATACTTCCAAATATATGTCAATCCGGAGGATCAGGAGAAGACCACATTTACCTGCCCCTTTGGAACATACGCCTACCGGAGAATGCCTTTTGGTCTGTGCAACGCACCTGGGACATTTCAGCGATGCATGATGAGCATTTTCTCAGACCTACTGGAGGACTGCATCGGAATTTTTATGGATGATTTCACCGTATATGGAGACTCTTTCGAGACTTGTCTGGGGCATCTAGATATTGTTTTGGAGAGATGCAGGAAGAAGAACCTGGTGCTGAACTATGAGAAATGTCACTTTTTGGTCAAGGAAAGGATAGTACTGGGGCATATTGTATCTCAGAGGGGCATCGAGGTAGATAAAGCAAAAGTGGAGGTGATCTCTAAGCTTCCACACCCAACGAATCAGAGGGAAATTCGAGGATTCTTGGGGCATGCAGGGTTCTACCGAAGGTTCATTAAGGACTTCGCAAAGATCGCTCAACCCCTAACAAGACTACTCCAGAATGAGGTAGAATTTGAGTTTGATGATAAGTGTAAAAAAGCCTTCCAGCTGCTCAAGGATCGTCTGGTCACAGCTCCGATAATCCGCACACCCAACTGGGATTATCCCTTCGAGGTAATGTGCGATGCGAGTGACTTTGCAGTAGGAGCAGTGCTAGGCCAGAGGATCGAAGGAAAAAGTTATGTCATATTTTATGCCTCAAAGACTCTCAACCAGGCCCAGAAGAACTATGACACCACTGAGAAGGAGATGTTGGTTGTGGTGTACTCATTTGAAAAATTTCGGCCATATCTACTGGGGTCGAGGGCAATAGTGTTCACTGACCATACAACCATTAAGTATCTTCTAGCCAAGAAGGAATCAAAGCCAAGGCTAATCCGATGGGTACTGCTATTGCAAGAGTTCGACTGGGAGGTCAGAGATAAAAGAGGAACCGAGAATAGAGTGGCTGACCATTTAAGCAGAATTACCCAGGGAGAAGATGAGGAAGCCGTCCCTGATGCTTTTCCAGAGGAGCACTTGTATTACTTAGGGGAATCCACTAGACCAATCAGATGGGTAGCAGTGTTAGCATTAACTGGGCCCGAGGAGTCAGAGAAACGGAAAGGCAAGCCGAATGACGAGCCTTAGTTCGCTGACCTGGCGAATTATTTAGTTACTGGAGAATTACCTACCGCACAAGAGATCACTAGGGCCTAGAGGATGAAGATTAAAAGCGATTCCAAGTACTACTTTTGGGATGACCCATACCTCTGGAAGATGGGTCCAGATCAAGTAATAAGAAGGTGTATTCCAGAGTGGGAGCAAAGAGACGTGCTAAACCATTGCCATGCACTAGCATGTGGTGGCCATTTAGGCCCAAGGAAAACGGCAAGAAAGGTTCTGGATAGCGGTTTCTACTGGCCTTCGTTGAATAGGGATGCTTATGAGTTCTGCCAGAATTGTAACAGGTGCCAACTGACCGGAGGGATTTCTATGAGAGATGAGATGCCACAAACTCCTATAATAGTCTGCGAGATCTTTGATGTTTGGGGCATGGACTTCATGGGCCCATTTCCATCATCGTATGGAAATACGTATATATTGGTTGCTGTAGATTACGTGTCCAAGTGGATAGTGGCCAAGGCTACAAGCTCTAGCGATGCGAAGGAAGTCTCAAAGTTCCTAAAGGCCAATATATTCAACCGATATGGCGTGCCCCGAGCGATCATCTTAGACCAAGGGACTCACTTCTGTAATAGAACAATTGAAGCGCTGATGAGAAAATATGGAGTCCACCATCGGTTATCCACTCCGTATCATCCCCAGTCAAATGGGCAGGCTGAAATCTCAAATCGAGAGATTAAGGGCATCCTAGAGAAGACGGTGAATACCTCAAGGAAGGACTGAAGCAAGCGTCTGGGTGATGCCCTCTGGGCCTACAGAACCGCTTACAAGACACCAATAGGAATGTCACCCTACAGATTGGTATTTGGTAAAAATGTGCCACCTGCCCGTGGAGATAGAGCACAAAGCATATTGGGCAGTCAAGGAAATGAATATGAAGGCTCATGCCTGTGAGGAAGAGAGGAAGATGCAACTGCAGGAGCTAGAGGAGTTGAGGCTGGAGTCATATGATTCGGCCATGTGGTATAAGGAGAGGACCAAACTCTGGCACGACAAAAACCTTCGGGTCAAGGAGCTGCAGGTCGGGCAGAAGGCACTCTTTTTTCAGTCAAAGCTCAAGCTCATGCCTGGAAAGCTGAAGTCCAAGTGGATAGGGTCTTACACAATTGTTGGCATTCGACCGCATGGAGCAGTGGAAATTCAGGGAGTCAATGCTAACTCTGTTCCTTTCCTAGTTAATGGTCATAGAGTGAAAGTGTTTAGGGATAGCTCGGAATTGTGTGAAGTGGAAGAAATTCCATTCCACACACCTTCCACTATTGCCTCGTAAGCCATGTTTAAATATTCTTCGGGAATTACTGGGTCAGGTAGATAGGGTAAAATTTTCGATCAGCTGACTGGGCCAGTTAATTCCCAAGAATATTTAAACATTTAGGTGTAAATAACATGAATAAGTTTTTTTTTATGAAAATACAAAAAAAAATATATATACTCCTAAAACCCAAAAAGATTTTTGAAAATTCTGATCGTCTGTGGAAATGTACAAGTGTGAAAGGCTCATCTCTTTGACCCAGACGTTCAGCAAATTTCGTTATTTTTACTAAGTGTTTCGGATTACCAGGTCAGAGGGAAGTGAAAAAAATCAGGGAGAAGTTTGAATTTTGAATTTCAAAAAGCTGGCGAGGCGTACGGTTGCTCGCGTCAGAGACGCGACCGTTCGCCTGCAGCCAATCATGATATTCTTTTTTTTTTTTTTTTTTTTTTCCTTTTCCTTTTCTTTTCCTTTTAATTATTTTATTTTCCTTTTATTTTCTTTTTCCTAAAATAACTTCCCTAAGAAAACTAATTAACTTTCCCACCTAAAATTATTTTCTCATAACTCACCATTCCCAAACTTTTCTTTCTCTCTGCAGATCCGAGAAACATCAAACCCACCACCATTAACCACTGCCATACACGAAGATGCAGAAAAATCCGGCGTCACGCACAGCCCGTGGGAAAAATCCACCGAAGAAAATGACCACAAAGAAGGTGACGGAGGCGACGAGTTCGACTCCCACGGCCGAGAAAACACCTACGCCGCCACCAGAAGAAAACCCCACTCCGCCGAAAGTTCCACCGCAGCCCATACCGACCGAAGTGCAACCACAGCCAAACATCGGACTAGACAACCCCGCCGAGGAGAAATCCGACGAAGCGGAACCGGATCCCGAGGAAATCATACAAGAATTCATGAGTAAGTATGGGAAAGGACCGAAGGCGAGCAAATTCTTCGCACAAATGTCAGAGGCATGCCGGAAACAAGAAGAGGTAATTCCTGCCCTAACCCCACTTACAATTCCACCAAGACCCCATACAATAATCGAAACACCCACTGCACAAGCCTTACCCACACACACAGAAAACCCCCAAATTTTATCCGAAACCCTAACTCAAGAGACGAACCCCCCACACACTATTCCTCAAACAGAAACTAAGCCCCACGCCGAACCCTCTATAAATGTAGAAGAAACTAATGCTGAGGAGGGTGATAGGATGGATACGGAGGAATTAGAGAGAGAGGAGGGAGGGGGTAGTCTAGGAGAGCAAGAAGAAATATCGGATGTAGAGGCCGCTGGGTCAGGGGATGAGAGGGAAAAAGAGGAGGGTGAAGATGGTGGGGAGAGTGATAAAACAGAGGAAGTGGATCAAGAAGAAACAGGGGAGGTGGAAGAGAAGGAGGAACAGGGTGTAGAGGAGACTGTGGAAGATGGGAGAGATAGTGAGGGCAGCGTAGGTGAAGAAGGTGAGGCAGTTGTTGACAAGGAGGCTGAGAAGGAAAGTGAGAGTGTTGATGAGGAAGTTGCTGTTGAGGAGATTGAGAAGGAAGTTGAGAAGGCTGAGGAGGAAGGAAGAGACGGCGATGAGCAAGATGCTGAGAAAGTTTGTGAAGAAATCGAGACTGACATCGTCGTGGTGGACGATACGACTACTGATGACCAAGTAACTCCGACGGATGAGAGGATGACGAGGAGGCAATCCCGTCTGAACAAAAAGCAAGTGGATGAGGGAGAGGCAGGCAGGTCCAAGCGCCTGAGGCTGGAAGATATAGAGGAGACTGGGGATGATATCCCCCTGGTCCAAGAAACGCAACCAGCCGAGGAGGAAATCTCTCCGGAGGCCCTGGAGACGAGGTATGAGGCGGAAAGAAAGAGAAAGGGTAAGCATGCTGCTAAGCCCCAACAGAAGAAATCTCGCCCCGCGAACACCACTGTGGTGATCAACGAACCAGAAGCGATCCGTGTGCCGTTTGCCCATCCAACTGACGAAGAGGAGGCTGAGATACCAGCCGTGGAGGAGAGCCCGTTCGAGACGATGGAGGTCCTTGTGACCAAAAGGTTGTTGGAAGCCATGGTCCAGTTTGAGTACCCAAAGCTGTAGAAGGCATGTGATGGCCGAGCCACGAATGGGAAGACGGCGAAGTCCGGAAAGAAGCTGTGCCTCTCGGACCTGGAGGAACTAGGAGTGGAGAAGAAGTTCATCTCCTATTTCAAGAGCATCGGGTTTGAGTGGCTTCTTAACCACAGCAATGCGGAGGTGCCGGTGGCTCTGGCCAATGAGTTCTTCACATCATTCAAGTTCAAACAATCTACGGATATCGATGCGGACACAATCTCCTTCAGGATATTCAACGAGGAGATGGAGATGAGTATAAGGGAGTGGTCGTTGAGACTGGGACTACTGACACCCGAGGAGGAGGAAGAAGGAGCGTGGAATGAGAGAGAGATCGGCGCGCCCAAATATACAGCTGGCTTCGATGCTGAGGAGGCCTGGAGGATGGTTTCCCACAAGAAGGTGGCCAGATTCAAGACGAGCTCGTCAAAGGGGATACACATCACTGACCCTGTACTCCGATTGGCACAAGTATATATCGGGTATAATCTCCTGGGTCAAGTAGGAGCAACCCTCACTACTCCAGAGCTGTATTTTATGTGGTGCATGCTGAACAATGTGAAAGTCCACCTCGGGTACTGGACTGCCTATGCATGCCAGAGAGTCAGAACTCACTCCGACCGCCATCTATACACGTGCAACTTGCTGGGAGCATACCTCCAGAGAAATGTATCAATGAAGATAGCCAACTCGGTCATCAACCTGCCAATGTGTAGCGACCCAGGATACTTCGATCTCCCGTTCTTCTTCAACAAGGGACTGACTATAATGAAGGATGACGTGTTGAGATTTTACGAAGTAGGGAAGGGCGATGAAGTGAAGATAAAAACCGAGAGGGCGGATGAAGAAGATGAGGAGAAAGTGGCAAACAAAAGGTGGCGGATGAGAATGGAGGAGACGATGTTGAAGCTGGGAGCAAATACGGTGCAGCAACAGGAGATCTTGCTGAAGCTGCACCAAGAGGCGGTAGCTCAGAGGGAGATGATGGCCGCGCAAGCTGACAAGATGGCCCAGACCGTGGAGACAATGATGAAGATGGTCACTGTGGTTGACCAAAAGATCCTCTGGGCCCAGCAGCAGCGCATGCCTCCCAAGTTGCCCACAGAATCTAGGCAGCTGACCCCAACAGCCACCCCAGAGAAGCCAGCACCCAGCACCCAAGGAATGCCACCAGAGAAGAAGAGAAAGGACAGCGAGACCACCACCTGTTGGGACTACCGCAGCGGAAGACACGGAAACCAAACAGGTCCTAGAACGGATCTATTTAGGTGATTATGCATTCGACTCCAATTTCATGCAATAAACATAGATCTATAGATATAACATCAAATAAACACATAATCATGCATATTCGATGTAGATTCGATTGTTACCTCATTTTGATCCATCATAGGATCGAAGTTGCTAGCTGCACCACCCGGAGATCCTTGGTTTCTCGACCGTGAATCTTCCAACCTATTCCCTAGTCCTTGATCATCCATCCGTGTGGGCGGATCTTGAATAATCAATAATAGTCTTGAAGAGATCTAGAGAAACCCAATCACAAACTCGATATTGTCTTGATCTAATCCTATGAATTAGGATAGAACAAGAACAAAACAAAACCCTAATTCTCCCACGTGCCAAGGCACGAAAACCGAGGCAAGGAGAGAGAGAGAGCCGGCGACGGCTTCTAGGGTTTAGGGAGGAGTGTTGTGAAATGAATGGTGTGCTAGGGTTTCCACATCTCATCACTATTTATAATGGACTTGTTGGGCTAGGTTGGGGATCCATGGAATGACTTAAGTGTTGGGCTCACCCATTAGATAAATTACTAATTAAATCAAATGACCCATGATTTAATATATTATCAATGGAATATTATTTTATTCCACTAAAGAATAATATTGCACTCCCACTTAAATTACCAAATTACAAATAACTTGGGTCCATTTTATTTTATAATATTACCCGCGTTTAAGATTATCTTGATCCGTCAATTTAATTCTTTTGTCTGCTATGTGACTAGAATTAAATTAATTCTCCAAAGAGTTTTTCTAGTTTGAAACTTTATTTATTATTCGTGGAATAAATTCCAACTGCGCAGTTTTCTGAATAATAAATTCCTCTTTCAAACACCTCATTGGGGATCACCCTTTTTGGGATTTAATCATACCACACTGGGCACGCGAATTCTATGAAATAATATTCCAATACCTTCATGTTATTCAATTACTACCACCCAAGATATCATGAACTTGAGTTACGTACAAACTCTCACATATTGATAAGTCAAAGTGGCGTTTGATTGAATAAACAATATTGATATTAATATCATAGACTAGAAAATACTAAACTTTCTTGAAATATATTCTTTCAGTAGATAGCAATAAAGAATACATTTCGGATTAGATCCTTTCAGTGTTTTACCACACCGGTGTTACAAATCTCATCTTAGGTAAGAGAGAATTATCACAAACACCGCAACCGTACCAATAGGTAGCCAAAGCCTATCTAGGTTGTGAATACGTTTTTCTTCTTACTAGATCTGGCCAAGTCCCTTACTGGAAAACTCATGAGGAGATTCATCGAATTTCCCTACTTGACCTTCTTAGTAAAAAGCCTTAGACTTGTTTATCATATTTCAATAATAAACCATTATATTATATTATTTATTCTCATAATTAGGTAAACAAGTGGACGTGGCGTTTCTCGTATACATGCACAAGCTGACTGTACAAAGGCATGTACGCTCGAAGCATCTTTTAGTATACAAACCCCAACACCACCAGCGTACCAGTGAAGAAGGATACCCCCAGGCCAGGGGAACAGAAGGCCAAAAAGGATGATGAACCAAAGCCCAGCCAGAAGAAAGCAAAGACGGTGACCAGAGCCAGCTGACCCCCCTCCCCCACAACCAAGTAATTTTAAATTTCAGTTTTTTTTTATGTCTTTTTATGTTTAGTTCGTTTTTTTTACAAAGCATGCCGTTTTTTTTATGTGTATGTGAATATTTGTGTTATCTTTATGTATATATGTGTTAGCTATCTTCTCCCACTTAGCCCGATGCTCGGTCTAAGTGTGAGAAGTTTGTTTTTTATATAGCATGCTTTGGTATCTGTTAATTTGTGTACCTTCTCCCACTTAGCCCGATGCTCGGTCTAAGTGTGAGAAGTTTGTTTTTATATAATACTCCCTCCGTCCCGACTAAGATGACACATTGCTTAGCCGACACGGGGTTCTAGGAGTTATTGGTTAAAGTGTTTAATTGGAGAGAGAAGGTGGATGTAAGTATTAAAGTAGAGAGATAAAGAAAGATGAATATTTTAATAGGAGTGAGAAAAAGTGGTTGAGTGTATTAATTGGAGAGAGAAAGTTACCAAAAAAGGAAATGTGTCATCTTAGTTGGGACAAACTAAAAAGGAAAACGTGTCATCTTAAGCGAGACAGAGGGAGTATGTGTTTTGTGAGTCTGTTAGGTGTCGCACTAACTTAGCCCTGTTTTCCACTTCAAAAAAAATACTTGGGGACAAGCATGGTGAAGTGGGAGGGGGGAGGGAGTTAGTGCAAGTTAGTGTCAATTATATGTGTCTGTTTACTAGGTCTAGGAGTTAGTAGTAGTCAGTAATAGGAAATTATGTGTTTATGCATAACTGGTGAATAGAAAGCAAAGCCCCTTAGCGAGAGTGATTGAAAAGAGAAAAAAAAAGTGGAGGTATAAGCTGGACAAAGTCCAGGGAGGAATAAGCTGGACGAAGTCCAGTAGGGAAGGAGAAAATTATAATAAGAGCTAAGACAGGGGAACTCTCTGACCCGAGGCATCAGTGGTATAGCATATAAAGAGCGAACGATCCTAACATCCCCGGTGAGGAATGAGTGATCGAGCGAATCCAACAGTTAGTGAAGTTAGGGGATATCTTGACAAGCTGACAAGCCGATTAGATAAAAGAAGGGAAGGGGAAGATTCGGAGACTGTATGTTCTTGGATTGACCTCAATCTTGTGGGGATGGCTGCTAGAAAATAAACCAGTTTATGCATTTATGTGTTAATATGTGTTTTTATCTGTTTTCTTTGTCTAAGTCCTTTAGCGTCTAGGTCTAGTAATTTGAGTCTTTTTTCTTTGTTAGTAGAGTCGGTTAAGGGGAAACCATGCATTGAAACGTGCCTTATTCTTTTTTCTTGTCTTCATACTTGAGGGCAAGTATGGTTTAAGTGTGAGCAGTTTGGTAAGGCTCGTTTCATGCATTGGTTTAGGGTTAAAATTCTGTGCATTTGGGGCGCTAATGTGCGTTATTGAGTTCAAGTGCGAAGTAAATCTGCCGGACCCAGGAGTTGCTGTTACCGGACCGGCAGATGCAAAAGAGATGAAATTGAAGCAAAATCAGAAGTCGTCGTTCAGACCTGGGAGAATCAAAAGTTGGCGACAGGAGCAGAATGGAGCGAGAGCAGAGTATTTTAAAGAATCTTACTCAAGGGCAAGAGCGTAAAATCACCAGAGGGGATACCCTAGAGATCAGAGCCTCGCATATATAAGGAGCTCAACCTTGAAGAACAAGAGAGATCCGTGAACAGCCACCTCTACGCTCTCCTAGCTCTAGTTCTAGTTCCATACTTCAAAATTTTCATTCTCAACTGCTGCGCACTTGGACATGGAGGGTTCTGGCCACCGTGGTTCTCATCGTCATCGTTGTTATTTTGCTGTGTAACACCGCCTTGTGGAGGCGAAGAAACAATTTTATTTGCTTTCGTTTAGTACCTTGTTGTTTTTAAGTTCCGCAACTCTAGTTTCTTGCTTTGATCCACTGGATTCAGGATTCAGACCTATTTCTAGTTATTATGGAAGTTTATGTTTGCTTTTGGTTGAATATCTCTGAGTTTACGATCCTCTCTTTCTTTTAGCTTTTGTTCTACGTTTATTGTTGGATGTTTGGAGCTGAGATCTGTTGGTTTGTTGTTGGAGGTTGGGGATTTGCATATGGAGATATTTGGATCTGTTAAATCTTGGTGTTTCGGAGTTAAAGTTTCGTATATTTGGTATTTTATGTTCACGTTGTGCATGAGTATGACTATTTATTTTCTGTTCTTTGCATCCTTTAGGTCCAATAGCGTAGATATGTTAGTGTAGGCTTTAATTTCTTGTTTTAAGTCTAGATCTAAAGTTTGCTCTGTTTCCTTGGTGTTTAAAACTCTGTTTTCTCTGCTATTCTCGTTTGATTCCCAAAGAAGATGAAGTTATTGGTAGTTAGAACCAGATCTGCTTTATGCCAGTACTTTTCAGCATGTACTTTGCTTTTTCTGCATGTCTCCCAGACCTGTCAGTACGATCCACTTTGTCTCTTTTACTTTTCTGCATGTTTTTCCAGACGCTGGTAGTTTAAGGAAACTTGTCTTGCTGTTTGCTTTATGCTTGTCTGTCCAAATTAGGAAAACCTTTCTAGTTAAGTTTACTTCGGCTGTTTGAAAACTTTAAAATATCGCAGTCTCTAAGTCATGTATGCTCCGTACGCTCTCAGTTCTTAGACCCAGTAGGTAGAGTAAAGTTCTCCTGATCTATTAGACCCAGTAGGTAGAGTAGAGTTTTGCTTATCTCTCAGACTCAGTAGTCTAAGTTCTCGACCCACAAAATTGCGTGGCAGCAGCCAACCCCTTTTTCCAAAACATACTCAAATGCAGTTTCGTGGCACCTTCGTCCTCGTGGGATCGATCCTTTACTTCCCTGTGCTAAGTTGTAGTATAGTGTGTTGAGGTTTTTGAAGGGACAGAGTGCACCCAAAGACCCCTTTCTGATAAGTTTCATGATCTTCTAGCCTCTAAAGTCTAGTCGAATCCTCTGGACCTGTTAGATCGAGTGACACATATCACAGTACAGACCTGCACTGCACTCTTAGGACCTGTCAGTACTGTTCTTTTAATATTAATGATATCTCTTCACGATAAGTTTTAAAATATTATGAGTAGTACTACTATTACTTTTTGTCATAAAAATAAATGATTTAGTCACTTTGAAACTTTACAATATAGGAAAATTACTATTAATATACAAAGAACAACGAATTGAATATAAGTAATTAACGATTAATATTACTTTGATATATCACGATATGTAATATAAATGTATGATTACAGTCGAATCTCGTTAAAATATGTAATTTTGATTTTGTTTCTCTAATTTTTAAAATTTCAATTTCTTTAATTTCTTTTATGTTTGGAATGCTACAGTTGAATCTCGTTAAAGTAATTCTTGTATTCTTAAATCATCTATTTCATATTTTAAAGCTATATGATTGATGTTTTCTCCGTTTCTTTATAAAATACACTTTGCAACAAAATCAATTGTTTATACTAAATATATCATATTAATATTAATTTAGTTTACTGTTGTGATTTTAATAATTTCATAATTTTAATTCTCCATTATATTTATATCTTTTAAGCTCTCCAATCAAAATCAATAAAAACATAATCAAATCTTGCAATATATAATAAAGTGATTTGAATTTCATGAAATTTTAATTTTTGAACATTACAATCGAACATTGCTTAAAAAATCACATGTTCTTAACTCATCTATTTAATATTTTAAATCTATATAGTTAATATTTTATATTTTATATAGAATATTGCATAGCAAAAAGTACATTACACAGTGTTGTTAAATTGTAAACTATGTTGCTAAGTCTGTACTACAACCTAGCCCTATCGATTACTAAACCCTTTGGGGATGGATTTAACTTCGATCACTTAGTGAACACTATGCCATTGAGTCGGTGCTACACCCTAGCCTCATGGACTACTAAACCCTTGGAGTGTTGTTCCCAAATCACATTAAATTGTCAATCAAATGACATTCATATGATTAGTAAATTTGTACTTCAGCCCAGCGTAATGCGCATACTACGATATTTATAGTAATCAAATAAGTACGTAATCATGTATTATTGTTACATGTGAACTTTAGTACTGTTATATAGTATTATCAAATTGTTATGCCTGTGAACTTTTTGAATGCACATTGGAACTTTCGTAAATTCACATTCACAGTAAAAGATGGAGTAAATATTAGAGTTCTTAGCTCTATTCACTACTAATATCAGTATTATACTTCTTTTTCTTTTCCTGACACATGTCATTAATTTTATTATTGTCTCTGTGACAATATGAAGAAGTGCTACATTGTTGAAACAAATACAAAAAAATAGTATTTTGGGATGAATATAAAAAAACAATTATTGTAGATTACATGCTCGATCATGTTTTAGATTACCACCCGTTTATACATATAATAAATATATAAAAATAATAATCGACAAACATATCATATTGAAATCATATTTAAAATATAGTTGATTTAATCATTCGATTATATTGTTTTTCTAATTTTAGAAATTCAAGGTTACCAATTTAATTTTAATTTCTAATTAAAAATTCATGGATCAACGAACAAAGTCAATACTCATTGATAAATATAAAATAATGATTATAGTAGTACATATTTAAACATAGTTTAGACCATTGCTAATTATATTATAAGAACAAAATCATTAATCTATTATTGGGATAATTTTGATATATTAAAAATCATATCGGAAATATGATCAATTAATCTATCATTTAGATTTTTTTAATTTTAAAAATCAAATGAGAGAAATTCAATTTTAAATTTTAAAGTTCATGATTATCCGAAGGACCAAAATCCACATATAATTGAAATTAGAAGTTAATATCAAATAATTTGATTTGGGCTTATTGAAGATTAGAATAAATAAATAGATGAAAGCCATAATTTAAGGATCTTATTGAAGCCTATTACAACTATACAATGAAATTTAGGTAATTAATTGTAGGTATAGTTACTGATATTTTAAATAATCTATTAACTAATAGTCTGATATATTGAATAATTACTAAAAATTAGTATTTTCTTATGATGGATGGTAAAAAGAAAATATAATTTTTGAAAATGCGAGAACCACATGTTCTTAACTCATCTATTTAATATTTTAAATCTATATAGTTAATATTTTTATATTTCATATAGAATATTACATAGAAAAAATATATTGCACAATGTTGTTAAATTGTAAACTATGTTACTAAGTCGGTACTACAACCTAGCCCTATGGATTACTAAACCCTTTGGAGATAGATTTAACTTCGCTCACTTAGCGAACGCTATTTTTTTGTGTCAGTACTATACCCTAACCCCATGTACTACTAAACCCTTGGAGTGTTGGATTTACATTTCAGCCCCGCCGCGATGCGCAACTGACGATATTTTTAGTAATCAAATAAGTACATAATCATGTACTATTGATACATGTGAACTTTAAGAATCGAATCGTTATATGCTCCATCCGTCTAATGAAATATTGTCCATATATTCAATCCCAGCGCGATGCACTATTTTATTAATTGAATAAGTATATATAATTAAGTATTGTTAACAACGTTAAATTTTGATATCACTATATAGTATTAAGATCGATTTCTATTCCACAAAAATAAACAATTAATAATTTAAATGAAGAGAGAAAAAGAGCAAGATATTTTAATTGGAATGAGAAACGTGGTTAAGTGTATCAACTGAAGAAGGAAAGTTTTAAAAAAAGAGAAAAGTGTCATTTTATTTGGGACAAACTAAAATGAAAAATGTGTCATCTTAAGTGGGTGATAAAATTTACTAAAACTAATACTCCTACATGGCCATAATTAAAATTTTAAAACTAATACACCTACATGACCATAATTAAAATTTTACTAAAACTAATACCTTCAATTTACTAAAAATAATATTCCTACACGGCTATAATTTTACTAAAACTAATACCTTCAATTTACTAAAACTAATATTCCTACACGGCCATAAATTAAATTTTAAATTATCATTTATTAATTTGAAGTAGGGTTTACTTAATCCTAATTATATTTGGTCCAAAACATATTAGCTTAGCCCAAATTCACTTTTAGGGTCCAATGGCATTTTTCAATTCCTCCTAGCGGCCCCTCTCTTTTTTAGTTATTTCTACATCTTTCACGCCACAAATTTTACTCCAGATTTCTTAAATTTGTTTTGTTTGCTAAGAATATGGAATGCGTATTTTGTGGAATAAAAAAAAATATGGAATGCGTATGATGTGAAATTTTACTCTAGATTACAAAAAATAAAAGAATATGGAATGTGTATGATGTGTCTGATATAATTTGAAACTTCATATAATGTTATTATAAAAAATTAAAATAAATATATAATGGTGTGGTTGTATACTCACTAATAAATAAATAAAAAATGTATAGTTGAGGGGTTAAATATTGAGCACATCTTAAAATAATATAATTTATTATTTTGGGTTCTCTTATACATATATCATACAAAAAGTAAATTTTCCATTGTACAAAACAAAAGCTTGATTGATAAAAAGTAAATGTATTTATTGAGCCAAATTGATTAAATTTATATACTCTATATATATCAGAATGTGAAACTATTTTTAATTTATATGAACATACCTAATATAAAGTACATAGCATTACACTATGGTAACAAATTTTTACTTCGTATTCTTAATTAATTTTTGACAAAATTTAATAAACCATTTAAACGATTAAAATCTAAGAAATAGTTTGATAAATACCATCATTATGATCTAATTAATGTATATTTTTTTGGAAATCGCTAAACAACTTATTTGATAATACCATCAGTATTAATTACCTGATAATCTTATGTTTAATCGGATAATGTACAACAAATATTAATAAAATTATTAGTGAAGGAGTGAGGCGGTAGGTCAGGCCAACAACATAACAGTGTGGGTCCCATCCCAATAATCCAATCGCCATTTCCTTTATCCCAAAAAATTCCAAAAGTTACATCAATTATATAGCTTCTTTAAAAAGCTTTGCACAAAATCTAAATTAAATAAAAATGTATGCATTGTGTCAATCTCTGTAGGGGTTTTTAACATTTGAGATAGAGATAAACTATTGATTAATGACATAAAATAATATTTCCTTCCAATTTGATCAAATTTGTATATTCCAATATATATCGGTATGCGGAACGATTTTTTCTTTGCACAAATGAAAAGGAAAAGATGGATTAGCAATTTATGATATTGGAATAGGAATAGCCATTATAGCGTCTACAGTCTACAGTGTGAATTGGGAATATGAAAATGCATTGACAATAGAGAAAACTTTTTGGAATATGCATCATATGGACAATTCTTTGTGTGGAAAGATTAAAATTATAAATAATCACTTTAAATGTATATTGTTAAAATATATACTCTCTGTCCCTCTGTAGTTGAGTCATATTCCTTTTTGGGTTGTTCCACTGTAGCTGAGTCGTTTCCTCTTTTTTGGCAAAAAGCAACAACTTTTCTTCTATCTTACTTTACTCTCTCTTACTTTATTCTTTCTTCATCTCTCTACATTTATCATTTTCTACTTTATTATTCATTTATTTAACTTACTTAACACAACTTTTGTTAAATCTCGTGCCGAAAAGAAACGCCTCTACTACATAGGGAAGGATGGAATATCAATTATATCAACTAATATCTATATTATATCCCAAAATGATAAACCAAGAGCCAATGTAATCTATACATCCATATCTGTATTTATACATGCGTAAACGTTAAGTTATGAAAATTTTTGCATATGTATGCTAGCAAATGATTAAATGAAAAAAAATGTCTAAATTTTAAAGTTTAGGCTAAAAAAATGCTGACAACATTTTCGGTCTTTTTTCTAACATGCATATGTCGTACGAAATTGATTGGTAGTAGTTGAGACAACTATATAAGTCATCTAAAAAAGAATGAAATAAGGAAGATTTACTTAAGGAATGAAATCTACATTAATCATAGATAATATTATCGGATTAAAAAATTATGCTCCACTTACATATAAGATTATTATGAAATAATAATCTAAATAAATTTCTGACTCAACTTATTTTTAACACAAGTATACCCGCAAGTGTACGGGGCTAATGTATCAAATAGTAAGCAAAGAGTATCGTATCCACAGAGACAATGAGTGTCAACCTAATTACCACGAACCAACCTCAACTACTATCTAGATGAATCGGAATTTTGGTTTTTCTAAATCTATTTAAAAGCAAGGTAAAAACAATTTAAAACAACTAGAGAACTAAAAGCAAATAAGAAAACGGATGTAGATCAACGATGAGAAGGTAGAATCCTACGGGATCGATAACAACTATCCTATGCTCAACTAACTTCCTAACTATGCCAACAAAGGGTCTCAAGGGTTATTAAGCTATCACTAAGCATATAATTTGTAGATTGCTACCTAGAACCGAAGTCTCCTTCCTAGAACTAATGCAACAACTCCTAATAGCTCCTAAGATACTTAGCTTCATTCAAAGGCTCAAATCTCTCGATTATGTTGGCAAAGACGTCAATTTCTTCTCTTTCGAATTAAACTACTCACTTCTCAGTTCTTGTAGTAAAATCCACATGCATTTATAAGGTGATCAGTCAAATAAATGTATAAGCACAGAAGAAATCAAAATAACCACATGACCCAAGGCATAGAAAAAGGAAATCAATTAAACATAAGAATCATTGTATCTCCCCCGTAGAACTCTACGAAGGATTTAGCTACTCAGGTTCAACACAAAAGTCAAAGAAATATTCAAAAACATTGTTTGAACAAGAATAAAACTAAAAGATGAACTCCTAGAATTGGATTGGGCAGATTGGAGGCCTCGTCTTCAATCTTGCGATGAATACTCGTCCTCTGCTCGTTCTTCTCTTCTTTCTAGGTGAAAAAGTAGTATTTTTGGGGTAGGAGGCGTGTAAGTTGTGTTTGGAGGCGTTTCCTAGGCATATATATACCTAGGGTTGACTTTGGGCCCGAAATAAACTGTCCGACGAAGCAAGCGGGTCGCCAGGTTGGGTGTGCGTCGAAGCTGGCGAGTCGCCAGCTGCTTACGGCGTTTTTTTTCGTGTTTTGCTGGCGGGTCGCCAGGTTCGTTTGCATGCGAACCTGGCGGGTCGCCAGCTATGTCACTGCTCTGCGCAGTCTTGGTAAAACGGACATAACTTCTTCTACTGAACTCCGATTGAGACGTTTAAGATATCCACGCGAAGCTCTTTCGAAGACGAAGAGAATGGTATGCATTACATGCGAATCGGACTTCAAAATCTCCAGAAAAGCTGTCTCGAACATTGAGCAGCTGTACATCCACATATTTTGTACATTTTTCTACACATTCTTCACAAAATGGTCAAAATACCAACATAATAGAGAAGTAGCTATAACCATGTCTCAAAGTACACAATATATGATCAAAACCAAGTAAAACTACCCTCTAAAATCATGTAAAATCCAAGTGAATCAATATCATATCACAATATGGGCGAATATATGAGAGAATATTAGTAGCAAACATTTTCGTATCTTTATTGAGAGAATATTGGCAGCAAACATAAATGAAATTACAATCCAATTAATTTTCGTATCTTTATTGTGCAATTGAATTCGTAAAAACACACAATTTAACACAATTGAAAATCTATCATTTCTAAATAAACAATGCTTATAAACAAAATATCAATATCTAATGTCTAAAATATAAAAAAATAATACTATTTTTATAATACTCTTTTCATTTCCTCATAGTCGGGAAAATCTTTTTGGCACAATGTTTGAAAGGAATATTTAGTGTATTAAAAGAATATATTGCTCTCATTAATTTATTAGAATGATGCAATCGATTTACATTTCCTTATGTACTTGAAAAATTGAAATAAACCGAGCGACAATATTGTCATATCTTTTAATATTAGTAATGTTAGTTAGTGAAAATTTAGTGATAATGTAATATATATTCCCTAAAACTATAAAATAATATATTCCATATATACACCCGGCCTTTTCAATTCTAGAAATGAAATATATATCTTCTATTAATCTATTATATTTGATAGGTATTAATGTATATGTAATTTAGTAGTACCATCAAAACTAATTAATATGGTTAGACGTTAGACGACTACATGAAGTATAAATAGAGACAAAGCAATAGATAGAAAAGGTTTAAAAAAAGTAGTTGAATATAATTATTTTGGGTTCTTTTATATATATATGATGAAAAAAAAAATGGTCCATTGTACAAAATAAAAGTTCAATCAAAGTTAATAAAAAATTCTAAAATTTACATTAATTATATAGTTTCTTTAAGAACTTTTGCACAAAATCTAAACAAAGTAGTGATTCAAAATACTGTAAAGCCCCTTCAAACAAATTTGATTATGATATTATGTTTTTCTTAATTTTAATAATACATAGTCTATTAATTTAATTTAAATTGTTGTTAGATTATAATTATATAGAAATAAATAAATAAATAAAATAGAATAAAACCTTAAATTATATCCCATAAAACCTTAAAAGTTTAAAACTAATACACCTACATGACCATAATTAAAATTTTACGAAAACTAATACCTTCCATTTACTAAAACTATTATTCCTACACGGCTATAATTAAAATTTACTAAAACTAATACCTTCAATTTACTAAAACTAATACTCCTACACGGTCATAAATTAAAATTAAAATTATTTATTAATTCAAGTAGGTTTTAGTTAAGCCTTAATTATTTTTGGCCCAAAACATGTTAGCCTAGCCCAAATTCACTTTTAGGGCTGCATTATTCACTATATAATCCAACGGCATTTTTCAATTCCTCCTAGTGGCGCCTCTCTTTCTTAGTTAAATCTACCTCTTTCACGCCACAAATTTTACTCCAGATTTCTTGAATTTGTTTTGTTTGCTAAGAACATGGAATGCGTATGATGTGGAATAAAAAAATATGGAATGCGTTTGACGTGGAATTTTACTCCAGATTACAAAAAATTAAAGAATATGGAATGCGTATGATGTGGCTGATATAATTTGAAATTTCGTATAATGTAAATTATGATTGATTTAATGTAAATTATGGAAGGTGTATAATGTAAATCATGACTTATTTAATTTACAATGAATCAATTATAATACAAAATGCTGTATTTTTCTTTTATTAATTCGATCAAGCCCAAACGGTGAAAAGCTTAACTAAATATTGGAAACCATTTCTTTTTTATATAATTAGAAAGTTAAATTAAACAGAGTGACTATCTCGTCATATTTTTTAATGCTAGTAATATTAATTTTGTGTATAACTTTGTCATGTATAATTTAATTTGTCTCTATATTTAAAAGTTGATGTGATGTCTGTTTGATTGTAAGTTTTATCAGCTTTAAAATATTGTTATCTCCTGGTCAATTAATAATCATTGAAGTGTATTTAAATATTTTTTAAAAAAAATGAACACATCATAGTTATAGTGATAAGATGACTTTCCCTTATTTATGAAGAGTCTCTTTTAAAAGTTGTAGAATAGATTATTAGAATCTCTTTTAACCTGAAAAATTTATTTTCGATAAATGATTAATAAAATATTGTAAAAATCTATGTCATTTTAAAATTCATATTTTAAAAAAATCAAAAAAGGATAATTTTTTTTATACAATTACAAATTCATAGCAATTGTGATATTGTAAGAGTATTGCAAAATGATATTAATAAAATATAAGTAATTTATGTATAAACTTTGTATAAATTATAGATACAATGAATTTGAGTATCACTTACTATCTTTTCTCATAGTCAGGGAAAAAAACAATATTTTTTTAGATTGATATCCCTCATACTTGAATAGTCTATTTATATTTAATAAACTAAACAATTTTTTAATTAATAAAATAGAAAATAAAATAAGAAAGATAAAAGTGCATTAAAAATGAATATGATATGGTAATACTAACACAACAAATGGGTATAATTTGTCATTTTTAATATTATCAATTTTTGTTTAAGATTTTCTATAACGGTTGAATTCAAGCTTCAATTATAATTTTATTAAATTAGAAAAAATATGATCTATTAAACAATAATAAAAATATTAAGCAAATAAGTTAAATATCTAGAAACTATAAATAGTATGTTTAAAGTTTAGGGACTAAATATATGTGTAAACGACAAAACTTTAAGATGGTTCAAAGAATATTTAACTCAATTTACAGAGAGTTTAACCCAAAAAGTTTTATTACATCTCTCTTTAAATATTAATTAAATATAACTCTAAGATAAAAATTCACGTGAAAACTTATTAAATATAACCCAAAGAGATATAAATATATATAAACAAATTTTTGTGAAAACATATTAAAATATATATATATATATATATATATAACCCAATTTTATTAAATATTTATTAAATATAACCCAAAGATAAAAGTTCGTGTGAAAACTTATTAAATGTATATGTGAGAGAGCCAGAGAAGTCTCATTACATCTCTCTTTAAATTGGCATGAAATGAGATTTAAATATTTATTAAAAATAACCCAAAGATAAAAATTCAGCACATCTCTTTAAGATAAAAAATCGAATTATATTTTGTTATGCTTTCACTTTTTGTTAATTGTACTGGTGAAATATTTAATTGTTTGTGAAAACATGAAATGTATATATTAGTACCTATTAATATTATACTATATTAATTATTGATTGCTGATTTTTTTTTTTCAAATTTATTTACTTTACAAAAGTATAGGATTTTAACTTTATGTAACATATCAAATGTATTAATTATTGATAGCTGAATTTGACTTTAAATAATTGCATATATTAAGAAGATATATTTTTAACCTCGGTGTATATATAGATCTGTCCTTAAAGAAAATTTTATTTTCTATATAAGTATAAAAAATAAAACTTACTTTTAATACGACAGTCTATTCAATTAAACAAAATGGGAAGCAACTTGCACTCTTTGCACAATTCTCAATGTCTGGAAATGAAGGTTTTCAATCTTTTCAGTCTTTTCACATTTTATAAAATAAAATGAAACAAAATAAATTAGCAATGTAGACATCATTGGATGGATATGAATTTTGGGATATTCAAATCCCTTAAGAATCTCCTCTCTTTTTATAAGCAGTACAACTATAAATTTTGGTGGAAAATTGTTTGGAATAAAAATGATTAAAATAAAATCTGCCAAAAATAGATTAAGTAGGAAGAGAAAATAATATATAAAAAGAATAGTTAAATTGTGGAGTAATAGGAAATAGTATTACCAAATTTCCAATCCCTCGGATTCTTTTAATCTCACCTCCTCATCCTTGTTCTACTTTCTCTCTCTTGATATATATACATATATCATATTTGCATCTGTATAAAGTGTCAAGGGGTCATTAATATTGTCCACAAATGAAGTACATTGGAACTTGCAATTACAAATTATGACAGTATATTTATTGTTCTCAATTAATGAGGTTTAAAATCTATTGCTTCACAATAATAATAACTACTAAACTTAATCCTAATCTTTGCGCCACCTACTTCTAATTGTATCTCTCATTCTCTCTCTTCTTTGCAATATACTGTACGAAAGCAATGGTAAAGAAATAGACCTCTATTCTTAAAAATTAGAGAGAATACTCTTCCAATTTGCTATAGATGAAGTGTCACGACCGCATTTTGCTAAGGATAGCGAAAGCGGGTAAACCGCGACTAATGGGAGGGATTAAAGAAGCGGGGGAAAGAAAAGGGCTGGAACTTGAGAATTCGCACAAAGACCAAGTCAATTGACATCATGCCGAGTATTTCATTACATGGTCTTGATAACAAAATGAACGTCTCCTCAAAAAAAATCAGAGTTGATGGTGAGATTCTACAATTCTCACATTACAAAGACACAACGGAATAAGTCCTTTCTAAACGACTTCGTGTATGAAGACACGAACCGTTGGGAGATCAACTTGATTGTTTAACAACATCGACTCCGATCATCACTCCATCCTCCTGACGTTCAACCTGCATATTTATAAATACATGCAGGGCTGAGTACTTGGTGTACTCAGTGGACACGTGCCGAAAACAAAACATACATTATATAGTTGTCAAGCCATCACAGTAACACACGGGGGTTTTTCTTAAAAGGCCCGAGCTTACTAACTTCTTTTGTGAGCTAAAAGTTCGACTACAGACTAGGTTCTGTCATAAATCCTCACTCATCATCCATCATTCATCGTTCATCATTCATCATTCATCATTCATCATTCATCGTTCATCATTCATCATTCATCATTCATCATTCATCATTCATCGTTCATCGTTCATCATTCATCATTCATCATTCATTCCAGTCAAGTGTCGCTCCAACGGTCACCCATCATTCCATGACAATCCAATGACAATCATCAAAGCAAAACATTTATGGCATGACAACAATTTGAAAAGAATCATAGCTCCATTTTAAGAAAAGATGATTTTTCATAACTTCAAAAGCATTTGATTTATATCCACACTAGTGTGCTGGATAAAGAAAGCCCACCTGATATGCTTATGTCTCAACTCAATTACTCGCTTTGGCCTCACTCGCCCTCGAGCAATTTGTCCCTTGAAAATAAATAGCGTAGCTCGCTAATTAATACTTGAATTATTTCTCTTTAGAAAGAATGCATGCATCCTATTGGATAGCACCTATATCTCAGTCTCGGCTTATAGGATTGTTCTTAATCCTACCTCAGCTTCACTACTCTGCAGAGTTCATTTATTCTCTTTATTAACTTGGAGAAATTCTATTTTCTCTAAACAAATACTCGGCCCTTAATTACAAGAATAGGAATTCTTGGAAAGTCTCTTCTAAAATTCTTTTCTTCGGATTTTTCTTAAGGCTGCCCATGGCGTCGCCGGTCGGCCCTTCGCATCTCCAACTTTGACATTTTTCATCTTTGAAAATTTTAGAAATTATTCGGGGATTAATTAATCAAGCTCCAACTCGATTCTTACAATAATCTCATCCAAACCAAATAAATTTCCAGCCCAATGATTTAATCTCGACCCAACTGCTAATTAAAATTGGTCCATGCTCCACTCTCTTTTAATTCAACATGGCCTAACTCTATTTTATTTACTCACTTCTGGCCCAAATAAACAATTAAGTAGGAGCCCAAACCAATTAGTTAAAATCAGCATACTCCCTTCCCATCGTGACTTTTCCTTCCCCAAATGGCCAAGTCACATTCTTCAAATATTGAAATCCCTAAAGGAACATCGTCGTCTTCTCTCTTCTCGGCTTTCTCCGTCGCCGCTCGTCTCCGGCGATCGCAGCACCGTCGCCGGACACGGGTCCCTTTCCCCGTCGAGCTTTATTTCTATCGAACTCCCTCTTCTTCTGACAGAGACGGAAATCTCTCTCCACCTCTCGCCTTTTCCAATGATTTCACCGACGGGGAAGAAGGCGTAGCCTTTCCCTCCGCCGGTTCCTCTCTCTCACGCTCGGCGAGCTCACAGTACCGCCGCCGACGTCACTCGCCGTCCGCCGCTCCTCTGCGTCGCTGGCTCTCCGTCGACGCTGCCAACTCTCTGCGTCGAGCCTTCCGCCGAGCTCTCCTCCAGCAAGCAGCGCCGCTGCATGTTCTCTCTCTCTCATCGCTACTCCATCGATCTCTCCGGGAGGCAGTCCGCCCTTCGTTGAATGCCCTCCGCTTCACGCCCTCTGCCGAGCGCTTCCATCCTCTGTGAATCCGGCAGCAGAGAGGAGGCATCGCCTCTTTCTCCCTCTCTCAGCCGCGGCTTGCAGCTGCTCTGCAGAGCTCCTCGGAGTCCCGCCGACGAGATCTCCGTCGTCGCTCGACCATTGTCGGACAGCTTCTCGATCAGCCTAAAGCTAAGTTCTTTAACTTCCATTATCTAGTTAGTATCTTGAGTTCCTCTTTGAGCAGTAGCTTTGTGGTATTAAAGTTCTGATTTTTTTTCAATTGGGGCACTTAGCTTACTGTATTGAGTCTCTATTCTTACACATGCTTACTGTGGGAGATCTTGAGGTTTTTGCTATTGTTCCATACTTGGTTGTGAGAATCTTATGGAAATTCTAAGTTCTTGTGCTATCTACTTGTTGTTCTACATGATGCGAAGAGTGTTGGTGTTGAGGCTGTTGGGATTACCTTAACGTAGTTGAATCCTCCTCGGTGGTGGTTGTCCTTGCCGTCACCACTCGCTGCCCCTCACCCTCCTCCTTCGCTGCTCTGCTTATGGTGTTGTGTGGAATTGTGATGATGAAAGTGATGGTGGAGGAGGTGAGGGGAGATGGCTCCTATATAGTGCTAAGCTATTGGAATCTATGTTTGAGACTTGGAGGCAAAGGCTCCTATTTTGGGCTTGTTAGCTCTCTTACTTTCGAGCTTGATGATTGTGAGATTCTTGCCGTTTTGGTGATGGTGGTTGATCTTCTTGGCTGATTTCTCGGCCTTGATCGACGGGGAGATGAGAGTTTGTCTCATTTTCTACTTTTGGGCTTGTGTAGGAGCTCGCTCTCCAATGCCCCTTTGTCTCGACTCCCTTTTGATGTTAGAAGAGATGGTGACCAAGATTTTCTTACCTCATGCTCTATCTTGTAGCTCTTCTAGCTATATTACCCATTAAATGTTCCATCTCTTTATTTAGCTTGTGCTTCCCTCTCTCTTTACTTGTGTGTCACTTTCTAACCCTAATTTGGTGTAAACTTTGTAGGTACATGGAGGCATTCTTGGAGCTTGTGGAGGCCGAAAATCGAGAACGGTGGGAATGAGGGAAACACTTAGATTTAGTTGCTCTATTTGGCTAGTATCCGAATATTGTAGTTTGGCATCTTTGAAATGCTAAGTTGTAGCTTCCACTTTTGTATTTTCCACATGTAACTATTATGTAGCAAAATCTCACACCTCTCAATAAGATTGTATAGTCCTTTTCCCATTGTGTAGCCCTTTACCATTAATCTCTTCAATATATGTAAATCCTCTTCATAAAGTATTGTGCTAATTTATTCTCTTTTTCTTCTTCCAATAATTGTAGTTTACAAACTTAAATTTCTTGCACTTTAATTCCAATCGTCCTTTCGTCAATTTTTTTTTTTACTCTAAAACTAGCGCACGAAAATTCGGGATGTTACATGAAGTTTGCAGGATTTATTAGAGTTATATTTTTGAAACCATTGGTTAATAGGATATCTTTAAAAGCTGCTTTCCATCTTTCCAACCAGCAATTTATAGGGAGTAGATCCCCTACGCAAGATTTTATACATCAAATGATCCATCTATTTCTCTCTCTTCTTTTAATATCTTCTTTCTTTAATAGTTTTATACCTTATCTTCTTTCTATCAATCTTTGTTTCTATATTATAAAATAATTAAAAAATATTGTATAATATTAAAATATTAGTTATAGTGTTCATTCTTGAGAATATTTAAAATATTAACTATTCAAATCATTAAATAAATATTTGATGAAACACAGTCATCTATTTCTCTCCCTTCTTTTAATATTTTCATTCTTTGTTTTCATACTATACTACTATAACATACTGAAAAATGTTGTAAATCTGAGAATATTAATTAATTATAGTTATCATTGTTGAAATAGAAAAAATAGCTCAAAATATGCTGTCCCTAACTATTTTATATGCTTTTTGATGATTTAAATTATCATATTTGCACCTGCTCAAAAAATATTGATTGTTAGAAACCTTTTTTTAAATTTATTTACTTTTATAGGATTTTAACTTATGTAACCTGTTAAAGGCATTAATTATTAATGGCTGAATTTGACTTTAAAGAATTGAATCTGATGTAACTTACTTTAAATACTACAATCTACTCATTAAAAAAAATGGGAAGCAACTTGCACTATTTGCACAATCCTCAATGTAGAAATGAAGGTTTTCAATCTTTTCAGTCATTTCACCTTTTACAAAGTAAAATGAAACAAAATAAATTTGTAAGGTGGAAATCATTTGATGAATTAGAATTTTGGGATATTTAAATCCCTCAAAAATCTCATCTCTTTTTATAAGTAGTACAACTGTAAATTTTGGTGGAAATATTTTTTGAATAAGAAAGATATAAAATAAAATATGCCAAAAATAAATTAAGTAGGAAGAGGAAATAATATATCAAAAGCATAGTTAAATTGTGGAGTAATACGAAATAGTACTAAATTTCCAACCCCTCTGACCCCCTCTTATTATTTTAATCTCACCTCCTCATCCTTGTTCTACTTTCTCTCTCTCGAGATATATATGAGCATACATATATAATATTAGCATGTCAAGTTGGTCATCAATATTGTCCACCAATGAAATACATTGGAACTTGCAATTACAAATTATGACAATATATATATTTTGGCTTCAACTAAGAATGGGTACCATTGCTCTCAATTAATGAGGTTTAAAATCTATTGCTTCACAATAATCATATAACTACTAAACTTAATCCCAACTCTTTGCACCACCTATTTCTAATTGTATCTCTCATTCTCTCTCTCTTCCTTGCAATATACTGTACGAAACCAATAGTGAAGAAATAGAGACTTCTATTTTATGGCTTAAAGTATATTAAAATAAAAGAAAATATATTATATTAAAATAAAAGAAAGAAATGACATTGATTTATTGATCTATAAAAATATATACTCCATTTACATAGAGTATTGTTCAATAAAACAAAAAAAATGACATTGTAGATGTTTATTTTAGATAAGTTGATTTATTGACCTGTAAAAAAATTGTACTCCATTTAATAGTATTTGAAATTATTTGATTAGAATATATTTAATGGACTTATGAGAATTAATACATATAAATAGAGAAATAAAACTCAAAACCCATTTTACAGTTGAAAACTAAGATATTTAATCTTTTATAATTATATAGTACTCTATTATATTGATACGACAAACTCATATTTTATGCAAAATGAAATGCATTCCATTCTATTTTCTGTGCAATTATTGCTCCACAATGTCTATACATTTATTGCCTATTAATCAAAACAATGGAAGAGAAAAACCTCTTCATTTTTTCTCTTCCCTTTCTTATCTTTGGACTAATCATCTTACACAAAATATATTAAAAAAAAGAAGAAGAAATCCATCTAACACTCAAACGTACAAAATGATAAAAAAAATATTACTACTAAAAAGAAAAAAAAGTGCATCTGACACTCAAATGTACAAAATGAGTACAAAATGATAAATAATATTACTACTCCCTCGGAAAGTACTCTCTCTCCTCTCTCCTTTCACCCCTCTCTATTTCTCACTCCTTTCATCTCTATATCCCTCCTTTTTCAGCTATTTAGTTTCACTTCCTATGTATAAATGGTTGGACAGATCCGGCAAGCCACGACCTATACTAATTTCGTTAGTGTCTTCATCTGTTCTTGTATTTTTCCTTTACTGGATCTGTACTTCTCTTATCATTCTCTAATTTACTCCTCTTTTGATATTCAATGCTTGTTAATATCTGCAAAAAAACCCAGAAGATGTTGTGAGATATTAGATTTAATAGGACAAACAATGGTGAGTATTAATAGAAGGTAATGCTGTTGTGGTTTAAAGAGTTAACCTATGTAAAAAAAATGTTAGATAATATTCACGTACCTTAAATATCTGCAAAATATAAATGGTCAAAAACTCAAGATAAGCTGCAAAGTATTAAAATAAAAAAAATATAAAGACGAAGAAAGATATGAAAGTAAACATAGAGAGAGAGAAGAGCCTATAATTTATGTAAAAAAGAAAAATGTTAGATAATATTCACATACCTTAAATATCTGCAAAATATAAATGGTCAAGATAAGCAATAAAATATTAAAATAAAAAAAAATATAAAGATGAAGAAAGATATGAAAGTAAATCGTAGAGAGAGAGAGAAGAACCTGTAATTTGTGAATGTGTGTTGTTGCAACTAATATTTATAGAGCAACTTTCTAAATAATCTTGGGTTTTAAATTTCAAATTTCAAATTTTTTTTGTTCTAGAATGAACAGATTTCCCCCCTTTTTTAGCTCCAAAAAAACCCTCCATTTTGGAGGGGGGAAAACCCACATTATTTTTGGGAGGTAAAACCCACGTTTTCTTTTGGAGGCAAAACCTACTTTTTATTTGGGTGGGAAAACCTTATTATGCTATGTGTTTCATATGCATACAAAATGTATTTATATATATAGATGATGTGATGTTTAATCAGCTTTACAATTAAAAATGATGCTATTATCTGATGGTTTTAATGCATGAAGGTGGTGTGGTCATTTTAACTATTGGTCAAAGCATGGAAGTGTGAGTTGGCGCCTACCACGTGCAAAATTCCCCTCAAATCGAAAATTTGAAAACAGGGGGGGAATTTCCTTTGATTTTCCCCCCAAAAAAACCGAGCTTTTAATGGTAGTATAGATTAATTATTTTCATGCACTAAAAATATTATTTATATATGGTCCTAAGAACCGAAAAACTCAATTAAATTCGGCATTTGAAATTGTCGTCAACATTATCGTGTGACAGGCTGACGGCTCAGCTCCAAGCCGAAGGGTTGGAATTTACTCTCATATTCTGTCAATCATCCATTGCAAGTGAGAAGCATTGTACCACTTATATATTTTTACTATCAATTTCAATTAGAGAACTTGTTCTTTCCATATGATGTTAAGTTCATAAGTTGCATGATTTGCACAAAACCAATGTTTCACGCTGAGATTTCAACTTTCTTAGTCATTTTCGGCAAATTTTATGGACCAAGTTGGGTAATAAGCTATGTTTGTGATAGGATAAACCTTCGATCGGCCTGATCGACGTCCGTAGATCGGCAATCGATAAATATCTGTCGCGAGCAGCGAGTGCCCGTCTCGCCCGTCAAGCAAGACGATTTCCTCGCTTTGGAGAAGTTAATAAACGATAAAATAATATTGATATTTTTGATTGATTTCAAATGATTACAATGACTTCTATTTGTAATGCTAATAAATAACTTAATGAATAAAAAAAACAAAGATACGGAAAAGATCTTTTATTTTAATTTTCTTAGTCATTTTCGGCAAATTTTGTGGACAAGTTGGGTAATAAGCTAAAATTTAGTAGTTCATACAATCCCCAAAAGTCGATTGTTAAATGAGAGATTTCGGAAAAAGGGGTTCAATTCGTAGGCCTTTCGAAGTTTGACATTCAATTTGCTGACCTTTCGGAATATGGGATCGTGGCGTGCGAATTTTTTGAAACAAGGAATTTTTGAATTTTTATCTATTTTCACTTCTTTTTCCTTATAATTTCTCATAAAATATTTACGAATTGACCAAATTGTCCACTACTAATATTTTCACCACAATTTTAATAATTTTACTCACTTAATTCTGCAAATCACCGCCGCCCTCATCTTCATCCTCTTCCCTTCGCCACCCTAGGCTACCCTCCGCCACTTAACTCATATTAAAATTGACTGATTAATTCTGCAAATCACCGCAGACCAAAATTTTGATAATTTCATTCCTATCAACACCAGAATTCACTCATCAAATCAATTTCAGTTCATTCTTATCAAACAAAACAACAGAATGGAAGCAAAAATCAGACAGAGAAGGCTGACAAGAATCCCCAATCAAGATCCATCTCTTCCCCGAAAATCAATAATCACTCTGTTCGACGCCCCCAATTTTCCTCCTCAAAACCCAAAGCTCGAACCTGCATTCCAGATCCAATTCCTGTTCTCGAAGTATCTCACACGGACTGTGGGCGTTGATGGAAGCAGAGTTACACATGGTGGAATCGGATTCTCTTGGGGCTGTGGCGACGACAGATGAAAATGAAGATGAAGGTGATAACACTAAGTATCAATTGTAATTGAAGAAGAAGAGAACTTCAGGTATTATGGTTCTCCAAAGCAATTGGAATAATCTGGTGAATAGAACAGATTGATCCATGGGGATACAGTGGTGGGATACGGATACCGCAACAATCATGGTCAGTTTCGTAGTGGAGGCGGCGAAGAGGAGGAAGAGGAAGATGAGGGAAGATGAGGCGGCGGTGATTTGCAGAATTAAGTGAGTAAAATTATTAAAATTGTGGTGAAAACATTAGTAGTGGACAATTTGGTCAATTCGTAAATTTTATGAGAAATTATAAGAAAAAAGAAGTGAAAATAGATAAAAATTCAAAAATCCCTCGTTTCGAAAAATTCGCACGCTACGATCCCATATTCCAAAAGGTCAGCAAATTTAATGTCAAATTTCGAAAGACCTGCGAATTGAATCCCTTTTTCCGAAATCTCTCATTGTTAAATAGAGGTAGTTAATAGAAGTTTGTGTTCATTGTTAAAAGCTTGATTAAGAAAAATATACGAAAATGGAAATCATGACTTCCACATGCTGATTTCGACTTCAATTTAAAAATGAGCAGTGCATTTCATATACTCAAACCTTATGTTAGACCCCTCCAGACAATGTTTCTACCTCTATAACTAGATATTACACAAAAAATACATGCGCATTGATTTAGTGTAAAATTAATGAAATTGTATGTCTCATCATGGACATAAAATATATAAACTCATTTAAATTTATTTATAAACTTTATTGCAATTTTTGACTCGAAAGTGATCCTGAAATTTAACTGGTTACATTAACCAACACCAAAATTAAATCTTAAGCAAGTCTTCGCCAAATGTTACTAATGTTTATGTATAAATTATAGGAATTGGTCGAAATTCTGCTATCAATCTAAACGAGTAAACCAAAACCTACACCTTCGCCGGCTCAACTTCTTTAACTAGTACTTTCAATATTCTGTTATCAATCAATTGCAGTATTTGTAAGTGATTCATTTATGGTGAAAATGTGAATTATATTTGAAGAACGCTTAATGACTAAAATCTTGTCGTTTAATAAACAGAACCAAATGAAAAAGACAATAACTATGAGCTGAGCTTGTAGAAACGAACTATGCAGATGCCACTTGCCGGCGCATCTCATTATTTTTCTGGCCGGAATAGTCTTCTTCAATTCGCCCAAACTCCACTTGAATCTATCCTGTTATATAAGTGTCACACACATATTCATCAGTCATCACCAAACAAACTGTCTTTCCTTTGAAAAAAGTAGAAATGAAAGGTGGAGTAATCATCTTTCTCATTTCTGTTGTGTGCCTCTTCTTTGCCTCTGTGCAATGCTACGGTGGCAAGAACCGCGATCCTCTGAGGGAGCTGCTGAGAGGCCACATGAAGAAGAGGTCAGAAACATATGCAGTAGTCGAGGAGGCTTCGACTGACTACTCACCGGTCTACATGGCGCCTCAAGACGGCCTAAAAGAGGCCGACAAGATCATGGGATTGCCGGGCCAGCCGGAGGTGAGCTTCCTTCAGTATTCTGGATACGTCACTGTTGATCCCACCGCTGGACGCGCTCTTTTCTATTGGCTCACCGAGGCTGAGGACCCCTCCACCAAGCCACTTGTGTTGTGGCTAAGTGGAGGTTCGTTTTACTCTTACCTCATTTTGTTTTTTTAAGTTAATGATGAGGCGGATGTTTGAAATATCTACATGACTTGAACAGCACCAGGGTGTTCCTCGATAGGATATGGTGCGATGACAGAGCTTGGGCCGTTCCGTGTGAATGCAGACGGGAAGACTTTGTGGTGCAATGACAAGGCTTGGAATACTGGTGAGGCCTAATTTGGAAATATTGTTGAAAGTTAGTTGTTGAAATTGTTTGGTGTATTGTAGTGGCTAATGTCCTGTTTTTGGAGTCTCCTGCTGGCGTTGGATTTTCCTACTCGAACACGACGTCGGACTATGTAACAGGAGACACCAAAACTGCAGCGGATTCCTATACTTTCTTGGTGAACTGGTTGGAGAGGTTCCCAGAATACAAAACTCGTGATTTCTACATAGCCGGAGAGAGCTACGCCGGTCACTACGTCCCCCAGCTTGCTCAGTTGATCCTCAAAAACAACAAAATGCCAAACCAAACTGTCATTAATTTGGAAGGAATTGCAGTGAGTTTCTACATAAGCTGTATGTTGCAAAACAAACTCTTGTCTTTCTAATTTTTTATTGTTTTCAGATTGGGAATGCATACATCGATTATCTAGACGTGCTGCGTGGCTCCATCGACTTCTACTGGTCACACGCTCTCATTTCTGATGAGAGTCGCGATGAAATCGCTAAATACTGCAACTTCTCATCTCCTATATTATCAGACCAATGCAAGCAAGTTTTGGAGCAAACATATGGTGAATCAGGAAATATATACACTTTTGACATCTACGCGCCTCTTTGTGGTTCGAACTCTACTGCTCCATCGGTATGGAGTAGTTTCTAAGCCTGAACTTTCTAAGTTTTCCAATTTATAACCTCAACCTTGAGAAGTTATCTTTACTTTGAAAACAGCTGTCTACATTTGATCCATGCTCGGATGACTATGTTTTCACGTACCTAAACAAGCCTGAAGTACAGCAAGCACTTCACGTGAACATTACTGGAGCTCTCCCCGGGCCATGGACATCTTGCAGGTACTGCGATCTAACGGCTGAAAATGAATCAATGACAAAAATAATGTAGTTCAATGACTGATTATAGTAGTAGAGTACTACTTATTAGTGAGCTGCTTTGTCTTAATGTAGTGATCTCATAGACT
The DNA here is from genome assembly GCF_029641045.1 of Salvia hispanica. NCBI lineage: Eukaryota > Viridiplantae > Streptophyta > Magnoliopsida > Lamiales > Lamiaceae > Salvia > Salvia hispanica. Next base: position 45,340,601 of record NC_142692.1, on the reverse strand, counting down.
GGACTGATTCACCTTACTCAGTTTTACCTGTCATCAAGGAGCTCATGGCTAACGGCATTAACGTCTGGATCTACAGGTAACTCACTGTATTTGTCGTTTGCAACGACAAACAAAAATGATAGTAATCCAAACTAGTAGTACAAGAGAAAAATCTCACTTACTAAACAAGAATTGTTTACAACAATCACAGTGGCGACACAAATGGAGTGGTGGCGGTGACAACAACAACCAGGTACTCGATGGCCAAACTAGGGGCCCCTATTAAGACTCCGTGGTACCCATGGTACTACCAAGGGGAGGTTGGAGGATACGCGGTGGGATATGAGAATGTGACATTTATGACTATAAGAGGAGCAGGGCATTTCGTCCCGAGCTATCAGCCTGGGAGAGCGATCACCTTTTTCTCATCCTTCTTGGAAGGGAAGCTGCCTCCCAGCAGCTAAACACGCAACGATTTCAAAGACTTGTTCTAATTAGCCATTTCTATCAATACAAATTATGATTGACCCTTGCATCACAAAATTGGTAGTCATTATCACTTGGTGTAATGCATTTTCATGAATGTTGAAGGACTTGACTTCTGTCGTTTAATAAACTGATGCAAATGAAGATAAAAAAAACTAAGCTGGTATAAAACAAACTAGGCAGCTGCTGCCGGCGCCTTTCATCATTTATCTTGGTGGCCTTTAGCCCAAGACAATTGAAACAGATAAAACATTTTACAATGTTTGTATCGTCTCAATCAATCTTCTTCAATCTGCCAAAATCTACTTGCTATATATATAAGTCTGACAAACATGTGTGCATATTCCTCACTAAACAAAGCTTCTTTCTCTTTCCATAAATTAGAAATGAAAACCACAATGGTCATCTTTCTCATTTCTGTAGTGTGCTTCTTTTCCTCCGCGCAATCTAGAGTTGGCCAGACACAAGTGAGCCTCCCTCAGTATTCTGGATACGTCACTGTGGATCCTAGCGCTGGACGCGCTCTTTTCTATTGGTTCACCGAGGCTGACGAATCATCCACCCAGCCACTTATGCTGTGGCTCAGTAGAGGTTCGTTAATTTCTGATTTTGCATACACGCAAACTAAAAATCCACCTTTTTCGATTTTCTAGATTTCACACGGTTGTCAATTGCTCTCAACTAAAACAGGACCAAAGCGTTCCTCGATAGAAAATGGCGCAATGTCAGGGCTTGAGCCGGTGACCGAAGACAGCAAGACGGTGTGGTACAATAAAAAGGCTCGGACTACCGGTGAGGCCTAAAAAAGAAATATTGCTAAAAAAGGTAGTACTACTTGTAATATTTCAAAGATAAACTTACAGTTGCGGAAACAGTATTGTGTTTTGTTGAGGCAAATGTCCTGTTTTTGGAGACTACTGCTGGCAACACGACGTCGGACGAAGACTCAGACCCCCAAAGCGTAGAGGATTCCTACATTTTCTTGATGATGTGGTTGGAGAGGTTCCCGGAATACAAAAGCCGAGATTTCTACATCGCGGGAGAGGGCCACAGCATCCACCATGTGCCGCAGCTTGCTCAGTTGATCCTAAAAAACAACAACATGGAAGATGCAAGTGTCATTAATTTGAAAGGAATTTCAGTAAGTTAGTGCAAAACAAATTCTTATGTTTCAAACATTTTGTCTGCTTGATGGATGATGAATACATTTTGTTTTGCAGTTTGCGAATGCATACGTTGATATTCCCTGCATGATGTCACCGACGCGTAGCAGGGAAGAAGGCAATCTCTGCGGGTGCATCGATCGTCAATCATGTTCTCTACCTTCTTCACCTTTTCGGAAATGGAAGTAATTAACCCCTCACTTGTTGAATTAATTCACCTCATCCAAAGCCTCCAGCCTTTCGTTGCTGCTATTCAATCCATGGAGAAGTATGTATCAGAGAATTTGGAACAACATAATCAGTTTATATAAATCATTGTATTTGGATTCGATTTGATTATGAGTTATTTGCTTGGAATTTTCTACGAATCATTGTGAGTAATTTTGGAGTGTCATATAGTAGTAATAAATTTTAATTTGATGCACAAAATTAAACATTTTTAACGTGTATTCTTGGCTGAAAACAGAAATTAAAATTAAAATATTTTTTTAAAATAAAAACACAGCAAGTGTCTACAACATTTCACCATAAATACCATGAAAAAACATAACGAACTTCTACAACATTCATCACAAATACCATGAAACTACATAACACGACCGGTTGAACAATTTTCTCGACCACACCCTGGTTCATCTTTCCCGCTTACATCCTCTTGAATTCAATTGTCAGGACAAATATGACGATTCGCCCACTTTCTAATTTCCCACATACCATCACACTTGTCTAGTATGACTGAAATTTCCCAACAACATGCCCCCGCTTGTTCGGCATCGCTGACGGCACCTTTGCTTCTCACTCCTAACGGATATTTGCATACTGCATGCCATCTTGTTGAGCTGCTGCCAGTGACCTTATATTGTCGTACAATGTTCAAATGCCACAAAGTTATAGCGGTCTTAATTTGCAACTTGCTATCAAATTTAGTTCTCAACCCAATACGAGTCGGATTGTTCTCATCCCAGTACATATTGTTTCTTGCTCCATTCCCTTAAAAGTTAGGTACTTCATAAGAACCAACTTGACATGGTAATGAGCGAAAAAATGGTAACTTCGTATGGACGTCTTGTGGAAGTGGTTGCTCAACTCGCACGACGGGTTTACATACTATCTCATCAGTAGAAGAAACATTACCAACAAATTCTTCGTTACAATTAGTGTTTGCCACATACGGTGCCGACGACAATCATCACGATTCTTTGTTTCACGATTAATACTGTCACTAACATCATCACGAACATCTACAACATCTACTTTATTCTTCATTCCAACATCACCAGTATCTGCAACATCTGTTCGCTCATTCATACCACTATCAAAACTCGTAAGTTCAACCCCCGCAGATGTCTCAATACCATGATCAACAGTTGGTGGGATTTCTGCAATTCTCACTGGTGTATACTCAACAAATAATTCTAGATGACGAGTAGAATTTTGAGCCTCGTTAAACATATACATCACACTTTCATCACTATGAATCCCCGTACATATATAACTAAATCCCGAACAAAAAACTAGAGGATGTCTCCATGATATGTCAATCGTATATTGATGCATACCTATTTTCAATTTATCACATATCAAAGCAACCAATCCTGGATATGAAACACACGAATTCAATATTATGGCATCTCTCGCACGGGGTGGGTCATAACCAACACCCAAACCTTTTAGTCGAACTATTCTACCACCCCAATACAAACTCACAAATATTTGCATAATTTCTGCATCAAAGAATATCAATAAGAATAATAATTAGACACAAATTTTCAAATAAACCCTAATATAAACAAAATAGGGAAAAACCACATAATGTAAAACATTTTTATACAATACACATAGAAACATCAACAATATTATCAAAGAACACAACTTACCGATTAAACGCCGAGTAGTTGCCGGAAGCCAAAAATTGCCAAGAACAGCAGCTGGAAATCGAAATGGAGAAGGGTTTTCGCGTATTGATGATGCCTCTGCCCAGTGGAATATATTTAAGATAAAAAAGCAAGACGCATTACGCTTGTGCGTTTCTGTAAAAAACATCGGTAACTCAATTTCTGTGCAATTTTACATCAATCATACCTTAAATCTACAGAAATTTTGCTCTGAAGATTTACTGAGTAATTTTGAGATGAGCGTGTACGGCGGCGATAGCTGGGCGCGGGAGGCACAACACCGGAAGCGAAAAGTCGACGATTTGATGATCGAACGCATCGATTCATCTATTTATAAGAAACTTTCCAGCGGCAAGTTTGCCTGTCTCGTTTGCCCTACCAATCCCGTTCTCGACTCCCCCACAATGCTCTCGGTCAGATTCCTCACAACCCTAATTGAGTTTTTAATGTATCAATCCAAAGAGGAAAATCCCCAGATTATTAGCTTTTGTTTTTTTATAATTTGATATTTGAAAATCAAAACGATTTTGCGAATGATTGTATTCTGATGCATAATTTTGCGTTCAGACGCATGTGAGCGGCTCACAGCATCAAGCTGCCGAGCTGAGGCGTAAAAGCAGAGAATTGGCTAAGCAAGAAGAAGTTAAGAAACGATTAGCGTTGTCGGGCCTTGTTAGTGCTAAAGCTCCTGCAATCAAGCAGTTGAAATCAACCAGCAAACCCTTGATTGAGCAAGCTCGAAAGGCTGTATTCGACGCAATTTCTGGCAGTGTTGCCATACCAGAGGTGATGCCCACAGTTGCTAATTTGGGGAGGCCGTTTGTTGGAGATAATGGCAGCAATGCTGATGGAGTTGTTAGAGAGGTTCAGCCATTGAATTATCGACTACGCCAAGAGAGGGAACTCAAGTTCACAGCTGCTGGATGGATACGCGATTGCCACGGTAGATGGTTCAAGGATGAAAATGTTAGTAATTTGGCTGGAGCTTGTTATTTGAATGTTTGGGTTTACATTTCACTTTGTGGTTTTATATAGTTTTCACATGTGAGGTTTGGCAAAGAGAATCGCGCATATTGTAGCCTATTTGATGATGCATCATTTTTTCCACAGGTTGAATTTGATTCTGATGAAGAAGACCCAAACATTGTCTTAAACGAGAGCACTTGATTTAAGAAATATCATTATCAGGTTTGGGGAATTCTGCTTCTTTTTACATGATTGTAAGCTCAAAAAGTGTTCTTTCGAACCAGTAAGATTCATTTTTTCAATCGTTATTGATAATTTAGAATGTGGGGACTGGCATCGAAAGTTTCTCAAGTGCTGCAGTTAGAGCGATAAATGGCTTGCATTTGATTGGCGTGAATTCCAGACTAGTTTTTGGATAGGATAGATTCAAATGTATGTGGAGTATGATTTATGTTGTGCGAGAGCCATGATAATTTTCCTCACGTTCTTGGTTATATGTTCCTGAATCAGTTGGTCATCTTTGAAAACCATGCTGATTTCCTATCTTATGAGCTTGCAATAATATGAAGTATTCGTCTAAGCTCCAATATTATAAGAAAATGAATGCTTTCTGGAAAAAAGTAATTGCAATTTAACACTTCTCACAACTAAAATACTATGTTTGTCATTTCAATTGGTTATTTGATTTTAGGTAAGAACTCGTATAGCTTAAAATGGGCTTCAAGTGCTCCTGATAATGGTCTCTTTTGTTAATTTCCAATGTGACCTTCTGTCTTTACGAACAACTGAGGCTTGTTATCTCTTGCAGAGTCTAGTTCTAGTATACGAAAGATGCAAGGATTCAGCCTGAGAACCTCTTACAATGCCGTTGCTCCTTTTACCTCACCACAATGTTGCGCCCTTCGTATCTACTATCTACACACCCATCCAGTACGTATGTTTTTTCCTGTGTCGTCAAAATCAGTGCACATTATCCACTGTATAGCATCATCTATAGAGTTATACCTAATTGCATTCGTTCAGAAGGATAAATAATTTGCTATCTGTTGTGTAGGCGTTTTTCCATCACGCACGTCCATCATCGTATCATGACTAACTTTGTCGTGAATTCGTGATGAGGGACATCGAGTTGTTGCTGGCAGTCCTCTATCTTAACATTGAGTTTGGTGTCATCTATCTCTGGAGCTAATGATGTAGTTTGAGGGATTCGTATCATCAACTAATATGCTGAGAAAGATGTGTTGAATTTAAGTTTGTGGTGCAAGTGAGAATTGGGAGGGGTATTTAATTCGTTGATTTATACTTTTTGTCCAAAGAGGGGAGACTAGGATTGAAGGTGAAGTCGATTGTTTCATCGCTTTCACAATTTTTTTTATTTCTTCTTTGATGCTGACTTAGACAATTTTATGCTATAGATTCCTAGTGTAATGTTTAGACGTTATTCTCGGCTTGGCCCCACCAGTGTCAAAATCCTGGCTCCGTCCCCCACCAAACATAAATTAGGCAGCTTTGAGAATGCTTTAGTTGCAATCCACACTCAAGTTATTGTTGGGAACTATAATGGTTTCAACGGAATTAGAAAAGGAAGATTAATTCAGGCGTGGTTATAAATTATACTCCTTCCGTCTCCAAAGAATAGGCACCTTGGGTTCGGCACGAATTTTATTGCAAAATTGGTAAAGTAAGAGAGTGACAGAGAGAAAAAGTAATTAAAGTATTTTTAGTGGGGAATAGGTCCCACCTTATTAGAGAGAAAAGTTTTCAAAATTGTAAAGTAGATATTATTGTGAGACGGACTAAAAAGAAAAGAGTGCATATTGTTGAGGGACAGAGGGAGGAGTAATCAACATTAACGCATAAAATAATGCATTTAAAGAAAGGTTTGAAAGACAAAAAAAAATCAATAATATTTATGAAACTATTGTCGCATTTAGAAATAAAATAAATTATCTGCAGGTAGATTAACTTAATTACATACTGGTAGGATATTCTATATCTTGATTTGTGTAGTAATCTATTTTTTAGTATTAATTTGAAAACAATTTGTATGCCTGAGTATTTGTCAAATATGCTAATATTAAATGTGTAAATATATATAGTATGTAATTTTAATTTAAAAATTTGGTTCTTTGTTCCAAAAAAAAAAAAAAACAATTCTTTTGATTTATTTTCTTATTGTTTATATTATGGATAGATGAAAAAAAAGAAAGACTTTGGTGTTGTGATGATTAGTCGTCAAGATAATCTTACTCCTATTAAATAGTACTTCCTCCATCCCTGAAAAATTGTCACATTTTTCCATTTCTGTTTGTCCAACAAAATTTATCACATTTCACTTTTTACTATTTTTGGTAGTATACCTCATATTACACTAAGAGTGTCCACAGTGGGTGAGCCACGGCGTCTATTGCAAGCAGCGGATGATTCGCGGCGGTCGCGCGGTGGTTCCTCGGCAGCCTATTGTGAGCCGCCGAGACCGCCGCGGCGGTCAAAACGTTATTTTTTTACATTTCTTAAAACTCGTGTCAGGTCAAAGTGTGACAAAATTTATGTGACGGATGGAGTAATAGTTATGATAAAGCTCTATTATTTTCCTGAGATTTCCTACTTAGGCTCCGGCTCGTCAAGATATAATTTTATTAGGCTCTGGCTCGTCAAGATATAAAATTATTTTGCTGCAATAATTTTATTAAGTTATTATTCTTTATCTTTATTATAGAGTCTTGTGTGATACTACCATTTATCTTACGGATCAAAATTGTGTGAGAATGGTCCATATTTGGATTCGAATCAAATAACAACATCACTTCTAATTAGATGGAATATGAATTTAGGTATAGGTCATTATTCCCCTCATCGTAAATGGTCACCCACAAAATAAAAATAGTGTACACATATATTCATATATTCTACTAATCTATTTAATTTTCTTAATTCGCACGTGTTGTACAATGAGAGCCATACCATATAAGGAGTAATCATTTATTATTATAATAAAAAAAACCAATATTGTTTGTAATAAATTGAGAAAAAAGGCTTAATTAATTGGGGTTCTTTACAGTTTGCTTTACTTTAAAGCATGTTCAAGACAATATTCAATATATGTAATAATAATAGTATCTAATTTACAGATAGTATGTTGTATATATACATATGAATTAGAGAAGTAGTGTATGTGGCTGTTTGGTTTATATCCACATGGTGATTGTGGATTAGGTATATCGCATTTGTCATTTTCGAAAATTTTGATTTACTTGTCCTTCTCTTTAATATGGTTTGTCTGCCCACGTTTTTACTTTAGCGTATATCATTTTACAAATTAATTGAAGATTTTTAAGTGAATAAAAAGTACTACTATTTTATAAAATTAAATAGGAGTACTAGTTAATCAAAGTATACCAAAGGATAAATACAAATTAAAAAGAGACAGAAGGTGGTTGGGCAAAATTTTTGGTTAGAAATAAAAAATGAATAGCCCGAAACGAGTGGACCAGCTCAAAATCCTACATTTGTTTGTTCTCTTTCTATATGTTCTTTAAATGTGTTCATTTTGGTCATTTTAGTGTTTTTTGTCAAAAGTTTTTAATTCCACTTTTAGAAACTAATTCACTACTAATCTCTAACACTTGAATCTAATTATATCAACTTGTTTATATAGAAATCAAGCATGACCAGCAAAATTATCTAGCATTTACAATTAAATATACGATGCATGGCTACAACAAATTTTGCCGTAGATTTTATTTTTTCCTTTCATATAAACACTTAAACCTAAGATTTATTAAAATTCGTGTTAAAAAAGTGTGAGCACACCTAGAAACAAAAATTAAAAATAATCATTTATGTTTTAACGTATTAAGTTATCAAAAAAATACTAGCTAGGACGGTGGACTAGCCAAAACCGAGCAAGTTAGGGTTAGGTCCAAAAATATTTTAGCATAAATTCAAAAGTCTGATTCATCCGGACTGAATATACATGAACGTGAGTAAATGAGCTCAATTTACACCCCTTAGATGAATGAGAAAATGTTGTATGAATTCTAGTACCAAATTATATATAGACTACTCTTCGTTCCTCCATCGTTAAATATTCTTATTTGCCAGAAAAAATGTCCATCAACTATTAAATATCACAATTTGACATATACGGAGTACTATAATTTCAAATTATTCACAATACATTCAAACAATTTCTTAAATTTGTGGCGAAATCAAATGATGAACAATGAAAGTATATTTATGTCAAAAATGACATTCAACAAGATGAATTTTGACCGGGAAAATATAGAAGACACTCGTTTGTGCAATTCGATATTTATAGCTAGTTAGTAATGTCTAAATCTAATTGTTAGAGATTAGATCTAATTGCTGACACCTTTGGCGATTTTCTGACATGAGTCCATTTGGATATTTACTAGAAATTTATGTCTTATAGTACAAGTCTCTGACGAGTATCTCGAGCTTCTAACTTGGATCCTCTTATTTTACTACTACTACTATTATAAAATTTAAAAACATTGAACTTTCATTTGCATCTTGCCTTTACTTGCACTTTTTTTTATTTATTTAAAATGATGCAGACCACTGAAATTTAAAATAAATTAATATAGTCCTGTATTAAGCAGTGGCGGATGGAGCATATAATTAATTAATTTTATAAAAGGTTTACTACTTGCCCAGTAAATGAGTTGGTTCTTACGTTCGTTGGTTTTATATGCCCTTCCATTAATTTTAAAAAGGCCCACCATCTGCTTGAATAAATTAAGAAAACGAAAAGTGTATTTTGTGTAAAACATTTTTTTATTGAATTATTATATTTCTCACGGAGTATTGTTTTGCGTTGGAGTTTAAATTTAAAAAAAAAAATTGAATTTAGAAATGACAAGTGAATCACACTTGCATGAATTTTAGTATTATTTTAATTTTTGTGTGGTATATATTCATTTAACTACTATCCCAAATTAAAAATTATAATACATTATTGCACAAAGTCGTACCTCCAAATTAAAAATCTTAAATCCACCACTAGTACTAAGTAGGAGTTTGCATTTGATTATGTCCCTATATATATTGATTATATCTAGGGCTGGCAAATCGTACGGATTGGGTCGCTATCGGGTCAACCCAATATCGACCCAATCTTATCGGGTCCCAACCCAAATTATCGTGTTCTTATCGGGTTCAACCCAAACAGATTCGTGTCGTATTCGTGCGAATTTCGTGTCATCCAAAAAAATATTGGTCATCTTTTAATTATAATAAGTTACTTCACAATATAAACGCTATACGATAACGACCGACATATGATATTATATAATTAAAATTTGATATTACACGATAAAATAAGATATTATAAAATTAAAATAATTAATTTCAATAATATTTAAATCAAAATAATAAATTAAAGTATATTAAAATTAAATCTAACAAATAAAGTTAAAATAATTATTTTTTAACAAAATATAAGTATGTAGTAATATTTTTTTATCATAAAAAATAATTAATAATAGTATTAATCATATTTTTACTAATAAAGTTATAATTATAATATTTTTTAATTAATAAAAATAATTAAAATTAAAATTTAATATATTATTTTAATTAATAAAAATAATCAAAATAATTTTTTTTCTCAATTGATAACCCAACCCGACCCGCATCCAACCCCAACCCAACCCAACCCAAAATTTTCGGGTTCTTATTGGATTGACCCTATAAGGACCCAAATCTTAAACGTGCGTGTTCGTGTCGGGTTAACTTCGTGTGGATTCGTGCCGGATAAAAAATTGCCAACCCTAATTATATCCCTATATATATAACATTTGTAGTACTAGGTTAGTATTGATGCATCAATTTGTTCTTCCTCAAATAAGTGTCATTTGAAATCTAGTAATTTGTTTAAAATGATAGTGTCAAAATTTCATTTCTACTCTCATCATCAATATATATATGCAGATATTTTATAATTCGGGAAATTTCTAAGCAATAATTTAGTTTTCTTTTAATTTAGTCACTTTTTTAATAACCAATTTTATCAATAGAAGATATTTATTCAAAAAAGGAATACTCCATCATTTCTTCAAAATAGAAATTCTTTTTTTTTAGTTCATTTTCTAATAATAGATATTTCCTACTAACTTCTTTTTATATCTCTCTTACTTTATCCATTTTTTTAATTTATCTTTCTTACTTTATAAATTTTATATTAAAATTCATATCATTTTTAAATTTCTATTTTTAAGAAATAGATGGAGCAGTACGTATAGAAAATTGAAGCAAGGTAATGACCACGAAGATGTCCCACAATATTGAAGGAGGTTGCAACCACATATGCGGTGCTACAAAAACTAAGCTTTCAATATTAGACAAATCATTCAAATACAGAGTCTTGTCAATTTTATCAATGGACATTTGTTATGTGTAAAAGATTACTCCCTCCGTCCTATAAAGATTGTCCCAACCGGGCACAGATTTTAAGATATGTAATGAAAAGTGAGTTAAAAAAGTTAGTGAAATGTGGGTCCTACTTTTATATATTAGTTTTATAATAAAATGTGAGTAGGAATGAGTTAGTTGAATATGAGGTCCACTACCAAAAATGGTAAAAAGTGAAATGAGACAAACTTTGTGGGACGGGCCGAAATGAAAAAATGGGACAATCTTTGTGGGACGGAGGGAGTATTTATTTTGGGATCTTGAAATAAGATGTATTTAGATCCAAAACTTTACTTTATTTTCATTTTGGATTATTTGATACTAGTATATTACTAAATTATCACATACTTTTAGTTCTGAATGCTATTTTTAAAATTACCACATAAATTGATCAATTATTGATTCCATTATTTTATTTTGACATGAATAGCTGGGAAATTGATATGGTATAGCTAAAATAATACTCCCTCCGTTCCATAGTAATAGAGACATTTCTTTTCGGCACGGAGATTAAGAAAAATTTTGTTAGATGAGTTAAGTAAATGGAGAGTAAAGTGGAAAATGAAAAAAGTAGAGAGATGAAGAGAGAATAAAGTAAGAGAGAGTAAAGTAGTGTGGAAAAATGTATTGACTTTTACTAAAAAGGGAAATGACTCTATTACTATGAAACGTACTAAAATAACAAAATGACTCTATTATTATGGAACAAAGAGAGTAATTGCACAGAAGGATAAGTCTTTTCAACAAAAATAATCAATACTTCATATTTTTAAAAAAACATATATACTCCTTTCATTCCACTAAACAATCATGATATTTTTGAATGGCACGGAATTTTAGAAGAAGTTGTTAGGTGAAATAAGTAAAGAAAAAATATAATTGAATATTTTAATGAGGGAAGAGGAGAGAGAAATTTATTTCCAAATATAGAAAGTGGACATTTACGATAAGTTTAACTAAAAATGAAATATGAAAAATGAGACTGATGGAGTACTGTGCACTGAGCCTTGCTTTCTTGAGTACGCCGTGTTATGAATGGAAAAATGATATGTTATGACTTGTAAATAAGTAGAGAGAAAAATGGATAAAAAATTTCTAAAAAATTGCATCAAAAATGACAAAAAAAATATATGTCTGCACTGATCTAAGGCAACCCAAACATTATTTTATGAGACGAAATAGAATCATATTTCTTCTATCCAAAATAATTGAATGCTATTTGTGATATTTTCTTATTTAAACTTGACATTTTACATATTACTCAATAATTGTACCACTTGATAATATAAATTGATGTAAGCAAAGTGACAGTCAAATAATTTTACTTATCGCCATAACAAATGAATTTTTTTGACAATCACAAAAGATGGTAAGAGTGTTAATAGGGATACCGTGTTTTTTCAGCATAGTCAATCAAATTGTCTACATCGCAAATCAAATCATAAATCAATTATTAATCATTTATGCATGCGAATAAGTCATAATTTATACCCTAATATTCTTAAATACAATTGAGATTTATGTTGACTTGAATAAGAGTAACTTGATGATCCAATAGATAAGTCTTTGTATTTAGGGACATAGCTTTATAAATATTCAAATTTCCACTCAATAGATTACCCACATACTCACATATGACAATATACATATATATAGATAGACTTTTGATGTATCATAATTTATCATGAGTATCAGATTTAAAGTTGATATGGACTATGGCTTGCTTATATGGATTAATTGTCTGGACTCTGGCGGCCAATACTATGTCGTTTCAGATAAAGTTGTATAATTAGTCAATGTCATCTTTAAACTTGAGGATTTTAATCTTGTCACAACAATTAAAATCTATATGCACTGTCATACACTTTTTTTTTATGTGTAATTCATGAGATTACTGAAAAAATGTGTATTTACATGTTATGCTATGTGAGTTAGTAGGAGTATAGTTATTTTCCTTTTAAATAATATTATATTTATATAGAATTAGCTTTGTACAGAATTTGTCAAAAAACACATAATAGCTATATTTTACATTTTAGTATTAATGTCGTTGCATTTTTAGGTGATATGTTGACGATGATACCACTACTTATCGATATTATTACCAATCATGAGAATTTTAGATCAATTTCTTCAATACATCATTTGCCAGATTTTAATTAAATGCGATCATAATTCATACACATAAATACTTACACGCCAATACGTGTGTGTGTCAGTTTACGACACTTAGAAAATCGTATTTATTGTGGAGTAGTATTTATTTATCACAACGTCTTTGATGTTGTGGTATCTATTTGTGCACTGAGCCAATAGAGTAAGATAAAAACAATACATCATACAAGATATAAATCTTGTATGCAAATTATAAATTTATAATTATATAGTATACACCTTCATCTATACCAATACTACTACATACTATTCCCATACAAAGACAAACAATGTAACACAAATTCCATGTTACTAGGAGTACAAATTAAACCAACTAATCTCCCACAATTATTTTCACATATAAAAAAAATACAAACTACTTGTCCTCAATATGCAATCACCATAATCCAAACAATAAAAAGCTTACTCCGCCGCCGTCGCCGGCGGAATCTTGAAGCGGCGCGGCCATGGGTATTTTCACCTCGAAGCCACTTCCCAAGCCCAAGCCCAAGCCCAACCCCTACGCCAGAAGAGAGCCACCGGAGCTTTCCGAACCACCGCCGGAGAGCATGACGCCGCGGAGGAGGCCCAATCCCCCTCCGTCGCCGGCGAAGCACTTGATGGCGGCGCTGCTGAGGAGGCACGCCTCGATGAAGCCTAATGCTGCCGAGATTCCGGAAGGGGAGGAGGTGGAGGAGGATGAGGCGGCGGTGGGCTTGAATAAGAGCTTCGGGTTGTCGAAGAAGTTCGCGAGCAAGTTCGAGATCGGAGAAGTGGTGGGGCGAGGGCATTTTGGGTATACCTGCTCCGCCATTGCCAAGAAGGGTGACCTCAAAGCTCATAAACTCGCCGTCAAGATCATTCCCAAGTCCAAGGTTAGTCAGATAATAAAACACTTAGTTGATAAAACGTTTCTCCTTTGTTCAAAAAGTCGGAATTTGACTTTAAAAAAGAGTGAGAGGAGAAGTGAGACTAATTCTGGTAGATTGAATTTGATAATTCTTATGCACTTAAAGATTGTTATATGTGTAAACTAATTTTAGATTTCTTTATGATTTTATATGAATCTGCTCTGTCATAATATAGAGTTATTACTATGTTTATTTCAATGAATCCCTCTCTTCCATGTAAAATTGGACAAGGGAATTGTTACAGTGCAATGAAAGAGGAGATTGAAACACCATTTCTGAGGCCTAATAATTGAGAGGGTTGGAACATAGAGTTCAAAGTGTATCAGAAACTCATGACTCATTCATTACATTTCTTTCATACTTAAATGCATTATCAATTAGGTGATGAATAGTCACAGTCCAATCATTTCTTCTCGAAAATGTAGTATTGAATGTGACTTTGAAAGTCTAGGAGCCCACTTAGGTCCTGATCTTGAATGCTCAATAATAGTGATGATAATTGCGATACGACTCTGTGCAGATTGTGACGTATTGAGAAATGGTTTATGCTTTGCCATTTTAGTGTATGGTATGCAGTCCCAAAGAGGAAAACTATAAGTAAAATCATGTACTACTTTTTTTCTCTTTCTGGAGTTTGATGAGGGATTGAGCTTTAGGGCTATTACAGAAAATTCATTAATAGTGGCAGCAAACACGAAACATAATGAACTCATTGTGATGAACGAGACCATCGCCTTCTCTGGGGAAATTGACCGATCCATGGTGGTGGTCAGACCTCAAGTCGGTGATGGCATTCGGTTGCAAGATTACCGTTATGATTAGACGAGTTTTGGGAGAGTCTAGGTAGATTTTGTTACTTTTAACAAGCATATACTATATCTTAAACTTTTGCTTGTCTTTGATATTTAAATATTGGTTGAGCAGATGACAACAGCTGTTGCCATAGAAGATGTTAGGCGTGAAGTTAAGATCTTGCAAGCATTGACAGGTCATCCTAATCTCGCCCGATTCCACGATGCATTTGAAGATTCCGAGAATGTCTATATACTCATGGAGTAAGCTTTGAACTCCACAACTGCTTTTCAATCTCATCTAAATCCATTTGGTACTAAATAAAGCTGTGTATTTTTATGTAGATTGTGTGAAGGGGGGGAGCTTCTTGATAGGATACTTGAACGGTTCTATACTCTATTTCGTTCGAGCTTTTAATTCATAGCGATTGGTAAGCATGACAGGCGCCCTAACATATTCGACTTTTTTTACTAGAGGCGGGAAATTCACAGAAGACCATGCGAGGACTATTATTGTGCAGATTCTGAACATCGTTGCGTTTTGCCATCTGCAAGGAGTGATCCACCGTGATATTAAACCGGAGGTATCAATGTCCATGTAACTTCAGAATGTTTTACACCAATAAGTATCCTTTCGAAATAAAATAAAAAGTAGCCAAACATGATACTATTACTTATTTATGGATCTTTGTGCAGAATTTCCTCTTCTCCTCAAAAGATGAAGATTCTCAGATAAAAGCTATTGATTTTGGGTTATCAGATATCATCAGACCAGGTATATTCTCCTTCCTCAACATCTTGCTAATCTGTTGGTAGTGTAACAATTATATGGCCAATGCTAACAGATCAAAAGCTCAATGAGATAGTCGGAAGCGCGTACTACGTGGCGCCCGAAGTTCTACGCCGATCGTATGGCACGGAGGCCGACATTTGGAGCATAGGTGTGATCGCATACATACTACTATGTGGCAGCCGCCCATTCTGGGCTCGTACTGAGTCCGGCATTTTCCGAGCAGTTCTCAAAGCCAGCCCGAGTTTCAACAACGACCCATGGCCATCGTCGTCTTCAGAGTCCAAGGATTTTGTAAGGTGCCTGTTATGCAAAGATCCCGGCCGTAGAATATCAGCTGCTCAGGCTTTATGTGAGTCATCCTCTAATATTAGAGATGCTGCAACTTCCCTTTGCTCTTCCCAGACCCCCACTGATCACCTCGTTTGCAGGTCATCCATGGCTCCGAGATCACGAGAAGGTAAAGCTCCAGCTCGACGTTCATGTGTTTAGACCCATGAGGGCGTACATGCGCTCGTCGCCTCTGCGTAGGGCTGCACTGAGGGTGTGTATATCTGCTTACGATCGACGGTTTAGGTGCTTTCGAACTAATCAAATTGATGATGCTATTTGTCCGATTTTTGCAGGCTCTGTCGAAAGTATTGAAGGCGGACGAGCTGTATTACCTCGAGAAACAATTTGGATTGCTGAGTCCAGATGCCAATGGAGGCATAACTTTAGAGACCATAAAAATGGTCTGCTCATATCATAAACCAACAGCATTGCTCTTTTTTCTCATTCATAAGCTGAACACAGTTCTTTTCCGGGCAGGCGTTGATGAGAAGTGCTACAGATGCAATGAAGGAATCCCGGATCTTGGATTTCCTCGAGCCGGTAACAACATAAATACACTGTTTTAAAACCTATTTACCTTGTTTTTATTGATAGACCAACAACTTATTTGACAGAAGCTTCTGAATTGCAGCTAAACGCACTCGGTTATAGAAAGATGCATCTTGATGAGTTCTGTGCAGCTGCATTAAGTGTCAATCAGATGGAGATAGTTGACGGATGGGAAGAACGAGCACGATCTGCATATGCTATATTTGAGAAGGATGGAAACAGAGCTATCCTCATTCAAGAACTAGCATCAGTAAGCTGGGTTTTGTTCTTAAGATTTCAGGAAGCCATCTTTTCCTCTGAGTTCTAACTGATGTGAATTTACCAGGAACTCGGGCTTAGCCCTACAGTGCCAATCCATGCAGTTCTGCAAGAGCATATAAGACACAGTGATGGGAAGCTCACCTTGCAAGGTTTCATTAAATTGTTGCACACCCTGCAGCCATGCTCGCCTGCAAAGACACCGTAAGAGCTACAATAGTGTTTCAGATAACGACGGTTAGTATAAAACTGAACTGCAGCCCTGAACCAACCACCAAACATGTTTTGGTCCCTGAGTCATCGTTTATTAATATGATCCCGTTTATCAGTGAAGTTCTCTGTTCTTAGAGAGAAAACAGACAATATACACCAAAACTGTACAGTTCTGGATAGATGTGAAGAGCTAAGTTATGCCAGATTCTATCATTATTGTTTCATGACCGTACAAATGTATGGTATATGACTATATATGTACATCCTGATTTCTGAATTCTGATGCAAATGGCATTCAAATCTACCATTTGGTTAAATTTCGGAACTGCACCATATATTCAAGTACGTTTCTTTCCGGGTTACGAACAAGAAAAACAACACAAAGACAGTTAGCCACATCTGGATATAACTAGGAATGGATCCTGAAATATCCCAACTCATTTATGGAGTTCAATTCCTTCCCTTGAACAATCCATTATGTTTGCTTTTTTGTGATGGGAGGATGAATAAGAAGAAGAAATCAAGGGACCGGGTATCAGGATTCCGGCCAATCTTGCCACCATTAATATTCTGAGGTCATCAAAATTTTCAAGAATGTAACAACTATTGATATATATAGTCATGTCTCAGAGAATTCAAAATCAGTTCCTTAGTCATTGTATATAAACATAGAAATGGAGGTAGTAGACTAGTAAACACAGCACACTAAGTGAAAAAGGCTATAGGAAAAGGCAAAAAGTACTTCATTCTGCACCACAGTAGAGCAATAGCACAGTATAAGCAACAACTTACAAAAGAGACATTACCTAATTCATATCTTCCAATGTGAGTTTGGGACTAAAGTCGGTCTAATTCATCTTATGAACTATAGAATATATTATGCTACGGTCTGCTAGTAATACAACGATCGATATTCTTACATTTACCGCATAACAATGCCCCCTCATCTTGATGACAGTCGTTGATAGAGATCATCGGCCAAAAGCTGCCTCAAGTTCCCCCCATAGTAATAGCACGGCTTCTCATTCTCCAGCACCCCCGGTGTCTGGCCACTTTCCTCCGGCTCCTTCCACAGCTCCGGCTCAGGCTCCCTTGCAACCTGACACAGATTGTGCAACACGCAGCAAGCAACAATTGTTTGAGGAGCGTGATTCAGTCCCACATTCAAGTCCTGCATAATCTTCCACCTCCCTTTTAGCAACCCAATTGCCTCCTCCACTGCTTTTCGTCCCTTCATCAGCGCCTCATCAAATGCATTCTGGGCGGGACTGCCTGTCCTGTCGTAGCTGAAAGGCGTCATCAGGAACGAGAGCAAGGGGAAGCTCCAATCCCCGACAATATACGGCCTCACAGGCTGCCCCTTGACGCTAACCGCCTTATCCCAAACAATGTCGCTTGAAATCAGCTTGTTATACAGCAAACTATCCCTAAAATGATCAGCGTCCTCGTGGCCTCCGGGGGCTTTCACGCAGACATCCCAAAATATCTTCTTGTGATCGGCCACGACCTGCAATAGAAGCGATGGGAATCCGTATTTGCAATAATACATTGAGCCGTTGATTGCATCGGGGCTGAGTTTGTGGAGCTTGACGGGGGTTGTATCAATTGCGCCGCAGACATTCGGGAGGGGTGTGATTTCCTGAAATCCCTGTGTTGTTTCGACGAGGCGGCGGCGGGCGACGGGGATTTTGATGAATTCGGGGTAGAGCTTGGTGGCGAGGAGGCGGGTGACCATGTTTGTGATTTTGGAAATCAGGTAGGGCTCGAGGGCGTAGCGGGAGGCTAGGGTTTTGAGGGAGAGGCCGTGGGCGAGGCGGGAGAGGACCATGGCGACGGCGTAATCGGAGGGGAGGGAGAGCTGGGATTGGGTGATGTAGGGTTTGAGCTTCTCGACGACGGTGGTGAAGACGGGGTAGGAGAGGCCGTAGAGGGATCGCCATTGGGCGTCGCGGAGGGGGGCCTCCATGGCCCAGATGCGCTCGGTGGAGAGGGCTCGGAAGGCGGCGACGGAGAATTCGGAGGGGGGTTTGGCGGCGGCGGCGGAGGAGGAGGTTTTGGGCTTCTTTTTGGGGGGGTGGGAGGCGAGGTAGGACAGGACGGAGGAGAGGGTGAAGAAGAGGAGGGGAGCGGCGGAGGTGGAAGCGGCGTCGGAGGAGGAGGAGGAGAGGAGGGGGGAGGTGGTGGGATCGAGGTAATTGTGGAAGTGGAGGAGGTTTGATAGCATCAGGAGGAAGTATTGATCCATGGTTGCAGAAACCCTAGAGAGAGAGAGAAGTGTGGAAGTTTTTGCTGAGAATTGGGGTTGCAACGACGACGGAGGGTACGACGCCGTTTTTGCACAGCGGTGAGGGTGTGTGATGAGAGAGGTAGACCGTATTTGTATTGGTGCCACGTCATTTTTTAGTTTTCTGCGTCACCCCCGTATTCTAGTCTAAATTAATTTCTGAGTTTTAGATAATTAATTGAAATTTTTTTAGTGCAAGATACACTCCCCTTATATGGATTCCATTTTGGGAAAAGATGAACATCCACAATAAAAATAAGTCAGTAGTTTCTAGTCCATGAATATCACATGGCAATCTTATTTGGTATACCTCACTAATAAGATCTTACTAAATGGAAATGTATAGCTTACATGACCAAATAATTACAATGGCATAGTATGATGTTTTAAGGATATAATTTCCATATATAATATACACTATATATACACACAACACATTAAATTATTAATTGTTTATTTCGTTAAAAAATTCACGTGTAATAACATTGAGATTTAATACGCACACTTTTTTGTATTATGCTTTTTTTTCTTTGTTTTTTTAGTTGAGTACATATTTATTCATTTTTTATACTCACATAATTTTCTAGAATGTACTAAAATTTGGTCTTTTTTTATTCAAGTAAATATATTCTTGACTATATTTATAATTTATTGATTATATCTTTGTGTATGTTTAATTTTTATCTTCATTTTATTATAATTATTTTTTTACAGTTAAATAACTATAAATTAAAGACCACATTTTTATGCCTACTAAAGTTTTATCTTCTTTAGATTTATAGTTGATGTTTCTTTATTAAGATAAATAAGATTATAATCCTTAATTTGAATACCCTAATGAATAGTAGTAGTATTTTAATTTCTTTAGATTCATATTTTGTCTATTGTATAAAATCCATCAGATATGATCATTGTGTAATGATAAATTAAAAAAAAAATAGAACGTCATTGTATGGTCATTCATATATTAAATTTATTGTGTGCGATGATAATATAATATAATTTATGTATATATCAATAAAAAAAGATAAATATTCCCATAAAATAAATAAATAAAACTTATATTTTACATATCAATAAAAAGAATAGAACTCTCGATTAATAAATTTGGTGGTGCAATATAATCATTTTATATATGGGAATTATAAAAATTTCCTTAAAACATCATATTATGTCATTATAATCATTTGGTCATGTAAGCTATACATTTCCATTTGGCAAGATCTTATTAGTGAGGTATACCAAATAAGATTGTCATGTGGTGTTCATGGACTAGGAAATTTTTTCTCGTCAGCCATAGGTCAACCACTCTCTCTCTCTGCCACGTCATCAGCACTAACAATCCACCTGCCACATCATCATTTTACTCAAATAGACTAGCCATAGGCCAGCCGCAATAAAAATAATTCAAAAACAACTACATTTACGGAATTAAATTTACGATTAAATTACGGAATTAAATTTACGAGACATATATGGGAAAATTCATTAATTGCATTAAAAAAAAGTACATTCATTTAAAAAAATAAATTACATAATAAAGAAAAAAAACTATTGCCGTGCAGTCTTCCGTGCCCACAACTCTTCAATTATATCCTTTTGGAGTTGAATATGAGCATCCACTTGGCGCATGTCGGCATATTCCTGGAGGCGGCCGACTTCATCGTGAGGTACCCCACGTCGTACGCTAGGGGTGGCCGTTCCGTGGCTTGGACCGACTTCATTGTCATTGGCCCAACTAGTCAGTTGTACGCCTTCGTCTCCGACGATCATGTTGTGCATGATAATGCAGGCGTACATTATATCAGCAACGCATTTGACATCCCACAAACGCGTTGGACCCTTAATTGCCGCCCATCGAGACTGGAGCACACCAAATGCGCGCTCCACGTTCTTGCGCGCCGACTCCTGCCGTTCCGCGAAGTAGGCCTTCTTGTCATCCGCCGCGTGCCTGATCGTCTTCACAAAGACATGCCGCCTAGGGTATATCCCATCCGCCAAGTAGTAGCCCATATCATGCCGGTTGTCATTGGCCACAAATGAGACGGCCGGACCGATGCCCTGACACTTCTCGTTGAAGAGGGGCGACGAGTTGAGGACGTTGAGGTCGTTGTTCAACCCGGCTACCCCAAAATACGCATGCCAGATCCACATCGGTAATCAGCTACAGTCTCGAGGATCATCATAGGATTCTTTCCCTTGTAGCCGGTCGTGTAGGCCCCTTTCCAGGCAGTTGGACAGTTCTTCCACTCCCAATGCATACAATCTATGCTGCCTAACATCCCGGGGAACCCATGCTGCTCCCCGTGCATCTGCATCAGATCCTGACAATCTTGGGGGGTAGGGCTTCGAAGGTACTGCTCACCGAAAATTTGAATCAGGCCCTGACAGAAAAACTTCAGACATTCCAGAGAAGTCGTCTTACCGATGTGGAGGTTGTAACACCCCGACTTTTTATCACCCTAAGACTTAGAAAATCGATCTACATATATATATAGGTTTCGCGTCTAATTTTCTTTTACTTCTCGTTATGATTTATCGTTGTAAAGTATATTTTGAATAGTGAATGAGGATAGTATTATTACAAAATACTATAGTATTCTCATAGTCCATTTATGAAAGACCGAGCTTCAAATAAAAGTTCATACATGTTCAACATCGAGTTCAACGTTTGACTAGAGTGAAGAAAAATAGATAAAAGTAATCTCCATGCCCTTCGGATCTTGCGCAATAGTCCCGCCTTGAACCTCGATACCTACACGAACAGATAAGAAGCGTGTTAAATCAAGACGAGACAATCGACGAAATCAAATCACATCAAGCACGTTTATCAAACGGCGGCTCACGTTTTCCAAATTACGGCTCACGTCTTTTTAAGCGACGAGACATAATATTCTTTCCTTTTTAGGTAAAAGAAATGGTTGATTAACCAACTTGCCTCTTATGGCAAAAAGTCCATAACCTTTGGACATTTCACCTCCACATATGAATCAAGTTTTAACCATATAAACTCATGCACCTTTCTTCCTTATAAATATCACACCATATCATCCTCTACCTTTTGGCTCCTTCACAAAAAAAAATTCTCTAAACAAAATTCTATCAAGATGAGGATGCATATAAGCGTTTGAAGAAGAGGAGTCAAATTTCCTACACACTACCATTCTTCTTCTTCTCCTTTTTCTCAAGGTAAATTCTCCTAACAATTGTTTTTCTTACTACATTGTCATTTTCATATTACAATTAGTAAAACATGAACATTTGAAGCCTCCCATGTCAAATACCAATTCTATACCACTTCCTTCACCCTCTTTAACATTTAGAACTTTTCATCGAACTTAAAACCACAA
Organism: Salvia hispanica; assembly: GCF_029641045.1. Lineage (NCBI taxonomy): Eukaryota > Viridiplantae > Streptophyta > Magnoliopsida > Lamiales > Lamiaceae > Salvia > Salvia hispanica. The sequence continues at coordinate 45,318,044 of NC_142692.1, read as the reverse complement.
CTAGAGCTTGATCATTGAGGAATAAAGTGCTTAATACTCAAACCATATTATTATGCCTCTCCCCTAATGGTTTTCATACCAATTATGCATATGACTTCCTAGAATAGAATTTGCCTTAACTATAGAAAAACTTAGACAATGAAAACAATTAAGCAATGCCTAAACTCTTAGAGAACTTCATCGCACAATAATAACGATCTTGGAAAGTTACCTCGTGAGCGAAGAAGCTGCCGGACCCCGGGGATACTGCCCGGCAATGGCCCACCGGCGGCGGCGGCAATCCGGCGACCGACAGCAGTCCGGCAACATTTCGGCGGTTGTCCGACTTTTCACAACGAAATTAATCCCTTTTTCACGATCTATCCAAATCTTCACATTTCAAGACTTAATTGTTAGTCCTAAGCCTTCAATTTAAGAAAATAAAGAAGAAGAGAAAGAAGGGGAAATGGGGGAATTCCTACCTCTCTCGGTCAACGGCGATGAGACCGCCGTGTACCCGGCGGCGACGGCGGCAGCGGCCCACCAGTGACGGCAGCAGCGGCCCGGCGGCGACGGCGGAGGTGGCGGTTCGTGGCGGCAGAGAGAGAGAGGCCGAAAGAGAGAGAGAGGCCGAGAGAGAGAGAGAGAGAGAGAGACCAAGATAGAGAAAGAGGGGAGAGGGGAGACGTGACCGGCGGCCGGCGACGCTCGCCGGCGACGGCAAAATCGCCGGCAGAGAGTGGCGAGAGAGTGAGATGTTGGAGAAGGGGAGAAATGTTTTTTTTTTGAAATAGAAGAAAGAAGGGAGGCTAATTTCTTTTAGTGCTTTTAGGGCAACACACTTTTGGGCCTCCCCTTTGGGCCGAATAATTTTAGTGAAGTATGGTCTTTTAAACTTACTAAGTGTGGGCCGTTTTTTTAGAAGAAAGGTGGAAGTTGTGCTTTTAAGTCTAAGTGATGAAATGAATCCTTATCTCTTAATTTTGGTTTAATAGTTCTTAAATTGTTTGAAGCTTTTAAATAATTAATCTTATGATAAATTAATGTCATGCCCTCCTTAATTAATTAATTAAATTTCTTGAAGATAAGAATGTATGGATTTAATGAACCCTCTCCCAAATAATTATTTAATTACTTTAAGGTTTCTTATAAAATAGAGATCCACTTTTCTTAAGTGGAATGAAGTGATCTTGATCGCACCACGAACATAGGACGCATACTCCATGTAGGATCATTTCATGTCATGCACCTTATGTATGTTCATAAAACTAATTTAAATCATTATACTCTTTCAAGAAGGGCGTGTTCGCGGAGTTTGATTACCCAAGGTCGAGCTTTTGTAGAGTTTTACTTGGAAGCTTTGAGGTGGGCTTTATATCCAACACATTAAGTGTGGATAAAATTATCAAATATATGAAATGATTTTTGTTTGATAAAATTGCACTTACTTTTTTTTCAAATGTTATCGTGCCATAAATTATTTGTTTTATGATGCCTATCTGCTTGGCGATGCCAAATGAATGGATGAATGAAACGAATTCGGCTCCAACAGGACCAAGATCCTATTCGAGTTAGTGTACACAAAGGAATGGACCGTGAGTCATCGTAAGGGTTGGCCGGTCAATGTGATCGTGGAAGGTGGCCACCTTCCCGACACACAATGAACCATCAGATATGGCGGATTGATGGAATGAACTTAGCTTGATCAAGCGAACTTTATGAAAATGAACTTAGTAAGCTCGGGCCTTTAAGAAAAACCCCCGTGTGTTACTGTGATGGCATGATAATAACTTTTTCTTATATGTGTATCTTTCGTCAATGTGTTCACTGAGTAACCCGTACTCAGCCCTGCATGTATTTCTAAATGTGCAGGTTGAGCAAGTGATGAACTGGTGGCTGAGTGGAGTTGGTGGTCGTCTCATCTCTTTGTAGGATTTTCGTGGCATGTGTCTTCATACACATGACCATATAGTTACAACTCCTTCCGCTGTGCTTATGTTGTAGTATTTTGTACTAACGGGTCATAGGAACAATGATCAGTAACGAGTGACCCATGTTAAACACTCTTTTAAATCCTCATGATCTTTCGTTGTCTTGTGAACCTCTTTTATCTTATGAAGAAGTACTTGCACGTCTTATTGTAAATTCTTTCGTCCCCTTTCTATCCCCTCTTCTTAATTCTCTCCCCTGGTCATGATTTACCGAGCAATGTTATCCTTAGCAAAGCGCGGTCGTGACAGAGTGGTATCAGAGCCTAGGTTTCCTTTCCGCTCTGAACCCATGAGTTTTCCTTCTTAAATGGTCTGGACTTGTTTCACTAAACTATGTATCGATTCGACCAAAGCTCAGCACCAATTCATCACACTCAACGAAAAAGGTAACTTTCGTCTTTTTTGAAACAAAAGTTTAAAGTGTGAGTTTTATGTGAAAAGTTTAAGAGGTTGAAGGGAAGGAATAACTCTTTAAGTTGGCCTTTAGGATTTTATCATCAAAGAACATAGAATGCTTTAAAAGAACTGTCCCTTGGGAACTTAGTTCGAATTTAGAATGATATGTATGATTTTATCATTGCTTTCCTAAGCAACGGAAACAAAGTGAATGACGTAACAAGGAGTCTTTTAGTACACAGAAGAAACGAACGAGATTAAAGAAGAATGTTGTTATTACTTAATAGCATGGACTGATCTTATCTCTTAATTGTTCTAAACCTTGAGGACATTGAGTCGACTAATGTCTTAATTCTCAAGAGTGGGGGAAACCAACTGATACCCATTATCTGTTAAACTTCTTTCCCAATGCTAGACCGTGACATAAGTTCACTAGAAATATCATCATAAAACCAGCCTCGACGAGGTGCCAACACTGAGCTAAAGTTGTTCTAGATCTAAGTCCTCTTAGAATCCAAATTATATGTACAATGTCATGAGAAACCAAATGTCGAACGATGACGGACAAGAACGAGTTTGAGGAAGGTCTATTGCGCCCACGTGTCTAAGAGTGATGTAGGAAGTCGTTTTAAACAAATAATAATAATAAAGTCTCCAGCATGAACGTCATCAGAATAAGGTGAGTCTATATACTCAGTAAAGATAGACCGACGGGAAGAAGCTATACGAAACTCCTTGGAATTTGTGATAATAGCATCACGCTATCCCAAAGATCTTTTCTATGTTCCGGCTTCCAATTTTAATTTTTTTTCACGGAAATGACTGTTGTGGCCTACCAAAACTACTACGAATATGTGATCATCAACCAAAGTTACCAGATCTCAATTTAGAGCCTAAGATTTACCCAGATTCATCCCACTCATGAGTAAGCGAATGAGGAGTATCGTCTTATGGATCACGATGATGATTTTAACCACCAGTACTTACTTGGAGCCCCAATGTTTTTCCTCTTTCTGACAAAGAATTTGATTGACTCGTATTTCGAGAGTATTGTACCATTTTGTTCATTTCTTTATGCACCAAGTGGTGGTTCATCTTTTAGTAAGCATAAGTTTGAGTCTTGCCCTCATCTTTTCAAACACCATTGATTGATGTCAATATTCTTTGACTCGTTCCTTGTAAGAGTAGTGACTTTCATGAGTTCTACCAACAAATATCATCTCTGAAAAAATTATGCTTCTCAGGCAATTAACTTTCAAAAATAGCTTATTACCCTTGAATATCTCATTGTTCGTACTATTTCTCAATATATGATTTCTAAATACTTTTCTTACAAATTTAAGACATACTTTTTCCACAAGACTCTTACACGTATCGCCTCATGTTCAAATTTTTTCTGCAACTCCAAGTTTAAATTTTGAATTTTACTTTCTCCCTAAGAGAGTCGCCTTGATTACCTATGAAAGACTTGGAAAGCCATCAAATTTATTTTCATTATTCCATATTATGATGTGATGAATCAATAGTCGATACGACTTCACAACAATTGTCTTTTTTTCAAATTCTTCCATTAATTGAGCATGTCGGGGCTTACTCTGATAGATACATCCTCCAATGTTCTCTCAACTCTTTCAAACCTGTTTGGTCAACTGAATTGACAGTCAACTTTGAGAAGTTCTTCATAACTTATTTCATCTACCAATCTTCCAGAAGAATTTTCTACTAAGCTCTACGGATATAGCTTAGACCTTGTGAAAGTATTTGTCTTTGCTGAATGGATGTGATGAGCCCAATTGAACCTAGTTTTTGCTCTGTTATTGAAAATCAGTAGTTGCAAGCTACATGTAAGAGGTTGTTACGAAAACCCATGATCGCTTGATCAGACTAGTGACGGTCATTTTATTCTTCTAGATAACCTTGGAATTATTTCAAAATTCCAATCCCCTTTCAGTATCAACTCACTTTATCCAAGTTAAGACTGGTAAATCCCTGAGTTTCCTACATGAGGAATGCACGAAGAACAATGGTCTAAATCTTTTAAGATTCATAAAAGAAGGAAGTTCCCTTAGGCAGACATGCACAAATGTGATGCACCGACCAGAAGGTCGACATAAGTAGGACATCAAGTTTTATATATATTCCAATTCATGGCCTATTAGAAGTAAAAGGCACTCTGGTGGGATCTTCATGGATAGAAAATTGATTTAGTCCATTTGATAATGATCGAGTTGTTTCGTCGGCCCGAACCGAGGAATCCCTTAGATATGATGCAAAACGGATCTTGTTCTATCCTTAATCTAAGATTCCTTTATAAAAAAATTTTGAATCGGAGTTTGAAGAAGAGGAGAGGCAAGGAGCCCTTGACCTGCAATAGATAGATGAAGATTTATAATTAAGTACCACTTTCGATGACCCTCTAGAAGAGCGAAAGCACGTTATAGTGCGCTTTCAAAAAAAAAAATGTAAAAGTCCTCATAGATCCTTACATCTCGTAGATCCCTACATGCATAAGTAGTTAATTTATCGATATGTGGATGTAAATCATGTCAAAATAAAGTTCAAATGGAAGAAATCGACAAGGTCGAAACAACCGGCACAATGCTCACAACCACAAGTAATGGAGATGCAACCTTAGCAGCCTCCCCCACAACTACCTTAACTGTCGCAGCAACAACAACCCCGATGACCGATACTACCCTTAAAGGCTCACGCACATGGTATGAGAACAAAAGAAGCCAAAATGGGGCCAATGGAAGCAGGAATGACCATACTCCTCGATGTATCCATTATTCTCTTATTTGTACGGGTGCATTCCACTTTTTCGTATCAGCACCCTGCATAGAGACTTTAAACATCCAAATGAAGCAAGCTAAACATAAAATTCGAATGTCGTTGCCAATAAGAGAAATTGTAGAAATTAAACGTGTTTGCCCGAGTGTAGAAGTCTTATGGGAGAGCTTTAGATCACGACCAACAACATGAGTGTCATGTGAATGTGGAGCACCGACATGATCCTGTGTATGATTTGACTAACCCAGGACTACGCTGCTATACTATGCAACCACGACCAATTTCTTTCCAAATCCCAGGAAAAGAACCAGCACGCTCCCATGGGATCACAAGGGATAAGCAAATATCCCTAATAACCGCGACAGTCGTGCGGATATGTTCACTTGGGCTACCCTGTTTACCTAAACAAAACAAAAAAAAAAACGTAAGATAAATGAGTGGAGTGTATGTTTCCAGATGTGTTTCCCGCCAATCTACTTGGCTTAGCCCTAGATTAGTCTTTGGAGTTCGCCATCGATCTTGATCCCGGACCTGCACCAGTGTCGAGAGCTCCGTATCGGATGGCTTCTAAGGAATTGGAGGAACCTAAAGCTGCAACTTCAAGAACTTACGAATCTAGGTTTCACTAGACCGAGCGTCTCACCATGTGGAACACCAGTACTTTTGGTGAAGAAGAAACATGTGTTACTAATAATGTGTCTTGACTATTGAGAGTCGAACAATTGACCTTAAGGAACAAATACCCGTTGCCAAGAATTTATGACCTGTTCGATCAACTTCGATGAACTATTGTCTTTTCAAAGATGGATTTACAGTCCAGCTACCACCAACTAAAGATTTGACAAGATTATATCCCAAGGACGACTTTTCAAACCTGATATAGCCGCTACAAGTTCATTGTGATGACCTTTAGCTCGACAATTTCGTCCGCAATATTTATAATTCTCATGGACCGTGAACAACACCCATAAATGACAAATGTGTATTAGTATTAATAGACGTCGTGCACATCTATACGAGGAACAAGAAGAAACACAAAGAAAACAAACTGATTACCTTGGTAACACTAAGGTTTAAAAGTTGTATGCTAAATTTAGCAAGTGTGAGTTATGGATCAACGAGTTGAACTTCCTCTGTCATGTTGTGACTACCGAAGGAATCCAAATGAATCTAACAAAAGTAGAGATCTTGTAGGAGTTAGAACCTCCTACAATACTTAATGAGTGACGAAGCTACTTTAGGACTGGAAGGGTACTATAGATGATCCATTGAAGGATTCTATAAGATTTCAAGAGCGATGACGTAACAACTTAAAAAGCGCACCAAAATTTCGTGGACCTCAGACTTTGAAGAGAGTTTTCATTAACTGAAGAAGAAGCCGGCCACGTCGCCAAAATTTTTTTTTAATTGTCCCAAGAATGGAGATAAGCTATGTAGTTTACTTCAATGCGTTAAGGAATGGACTCGACCGCCTCATCATGCAAAGCGGGAGAGTAATAGCATATCTACCATGTCAAGCAGGTTACACAAGCTCAATTACAACCCACGCGATTTGGAATTTAGTTGTTGTGGTGCCCGCCTTAATGAATTGGTGACACCCCTATGGAGTTCGATGTGAAAATTTCTAAGATAACAATAACCTCAAATATTGTCATGACCGAGACTTGAAAATGAAAAAAAAATAGTTGGAACTAGTGAAAGACAACGATTGTGGCATCAACTACCATCCCGGCAAGACCAATGTAGTGGCCGATGTTCTAAGCCAAACAACGTAACACTTGGCAGCCATGTTCACCCACAAGGAGAGATTCCTACGAGAATTCAGCAAGCTCAACTTAGAAATGGTGAGTGCCCCACAAACAGTAAAGGCAAGGATAGCTACTCTAGTGGTGGAGCCAGAATTGAGATAAAGAGCGTATTATCATTACGCAAAGGCAATACGAAGACTATGAAAAGTGTACGAGTAACGGTGAGGACCAATGGATGTGAGAACTACCCCGAGGAGGCAGATAACGCCCTCGCTTTTGGAGGGAGGTTGGGTGCACCCAATGATAAGAAACCGAGAGACAAGATTGTGAGTGAGGCTCATGACAAGCCCTAGACCGTACACCCTGGGAGTACAAAGATATATCAAGACCTAAGGCAAAAATATTAGTGAGACGGCATGAAAAAATGTATAGCATCAATTGCGAAGAGATGTTTGGCTTGCCAACGAGTTAAAGCATTGCATCAACAACCTTACGCGAAATTGCAACCTTTAAAATAATAATAATAATAAATAAATAAATAAATTTTGAGTGAATGTGGGAACACATAACCATAGATTTTGTGACGGGCTTGCCAAAGACCAAGCGAGCGAACACCGCCATCTGGGTGAACGTGGATCGCCTCACAAAGAGTGCTCATTTCTTGGCAATTTCAATTGCTTACGGATCCGAGAGTTGTCTCAACTTTATGAGCGAGAAATTGCGCGCCTACATGGTATCCTAACCTCAATCACTCTAGATCAAGATATGAAATTCACTTTGAAATTTTGGAGAAACCTACAAGAAGAACGGGGTATGAAACTAAACTTCGGCACTTCGCTCCATCCACAATCTGGCGAACAATCGGAGAGAACGTTTTAGACTCTTGAAGATACGCATCGAGCTGTCGTGCTCAACCGAGGTGGAAGCTGATGCAATCCTATTGTTTATAGATTTTTTTTACAACAATAGTTACGAGACGACCGTTAATATGACACATTACACCGTGTTGAACAAGAGGAAGTGCACATCATCGCTATATTGAGATGAAGTTGGTGAAAGATAGATACTGGACCTTGAAGTGGTCAACAAAATGGTCAAATAGTGCGACAAATCAAAGGAAGGATCAAAGAAGCAGAAGACCGACCTATAGTTCAAAATAGGAGACAAGGTTTGTTTGAAGGTATCTCCTCCTGAAGGGATGATATATTTTGGTGTAAAGGAAAAGCTTAGGCCTCGATTCATTGGCCCCTACGAAATCTTGGAGGAAATTGGACCTGTTGCATATCGTTTGGCGCTGCAACCAAGTTTCGGAAACGTGCACAACGTCTTCCATGCTTCGCAGTTACGAAAATATGTGTACGATCCGAAACATGTGATCCACCATGAAGAGATGATGTTAAACCCGGACTTGAGTTACGAGGCGAAGCTAGAAGCAATCTTAGACAGGAAGGTGCAACAACTAAGGAAAAGAAATCTATCACTTCGGTGAAGGTATTGCGGAAGCATCATGGATACGAAGGAGCCACATGGGAGCTGGAGGACGAGATGAAAGAAAAATACCCGGAACTGTTTGAATAGACCCTTACAAATTTCGGGACGAAATTTTTGTAAGGGGGGAAGAATGTAACACCCCGACTTTTTATTACCCTAATACTTAGAAAATCGATCTACATATATATATAGGTTTCGCGTCTAATTTTCTTTTACTTCTCGTTATGATTTATCGTTGTAAAGTATATTTTGAATAGTGAATGAGGATAGTATTATTACAAAATACTATAGTATTCTCATAGTCCGTTTATGAAAGACCGAGCTTCAAATAAAAGTTCATACATGTTCAACATCGAGTTCAACGTTTGACTAGAGTGAAGAAAAATAGATAAAAGTAATCTCCATGCCCTTCGGATCTTGCGCAATAGTCCCGCCTTGAACCTCGATACCTACACGAATGGATAACAAGCGTGTTAAATCAAAACGAGACAATCGACGAAATCAAATCACATCAAGCACGTTTATCAAACGGCGGCTCACGTTTTCCAAATGACGGCTCACGTCTTTTTAAGCGACGAGACATAATATTCTTTCCTTTTTAGGTAAAAGGAATGGTTGATTAACCAACTTGCCTCTTATGGCAAAAAGTCCATAACCTTTGGACATTTCACCTCCACATATGAATCAAGTTTTAACCATATAAACCCATGCACCTTTCTTCCTTATAAATATCACATCATATCATCCTCTACCTTTTGGCTCCTTCACAAAAAAAAATTCTCTAAACAAAATTCTATCAAGATGAGGATGCATATAAGCGTTTGAAGAAGAGGAGTCAAATTTCCTACACACTACCATTCTTCTTCTTCTCCTTTTTCTCAAGGTAAATTCTCCTAACAATTGTTTTTCTTACTACATTGTCATTTTCATATTACAATTAGTAAAGCATGAACATTTGAAGCCTCCCATGTCAAATACCAATTCTATACCACTTCCTTCACCCTCTTTAACATTTAGAACTTTTCATCGAACTTAAAACCACAACTAGAGCTTGATCATTGAGGAATAAAGTGCTTAATACTCAAACCATATTATTATGCCTCTCCCCTAATGGTTTTCATACCAATTATGCATATGACTTCCTAAAATAGAATTTGCCTTAACTATAGAAAAACTTAGACAATGAAAACAATTAAGCAATGCCTAAACTCTTAGAGAACTTCATCGCACAATAATAACGATCTTGGAAAGTTACCTCGTGAGCGAAGAAGCTGCCGGACCCCGGGGATACTGCCCGGCAATGGCCCACCGGCGACGGCGGCAATCCGGCGACCGACGGCAGTCCGGCAACATTTCGGCGGTTGTCCGACTTTTCACAACGAAATTAATCCCTTTTTCACGATCTATCCAAATCTTCACATTTCAAGACTTAATTGTTAGTCCTAAGCCTTCAATTTAAGAAAATAAAGAAGAAGAGAAAGAAGGGGAAATGGGGGAATTCCTACCTCTCTCGGTCAACGGCGATGAGACCGCCGTGTACCCGGCGGCGACGGCGGCAGCGGCCCACCAGTGACGGCAGCAGCGGCCCGGCGGCGACGGCGGAGGTGGCGGTTCGTGGCGGCAGAGAGAGAGAGGCCGAAAGAGAGAGAGAGGCCGAGAGAGAGAGAGAGAGAGAGAGACCAAGATAGAGAAAGAGGGGAGAGGGGAGACGTGACCGGCGGCCGGCGACGCTCGCCGGCGACGGCAAAATCGCCGGCAGAGAGTGGCGAGAGAGTGAGATGTTGGAGAAGGGGAGAAATGTTTTTTTTTTGAAATAGAAGAAAGAAGGGAGGCTAATTTCTTTTAGTGCTTTTAGGGCAACACACTTTTGGGCCTCCCCTTTGGGCCGAATAATTTTAGTGAAGTATGGTCTTTTAAACTTACTAAGTGTGGGCCGTTTTTTTAGAAGAAAGGTGGAAGTTGTGCTTTTAAGTCTAAGTGATGAAATGAATCCTTATCTCTTAATTTTGGTTTAATAGTTCTTAAATTGTTTGAAGCTTTTAAATAATTAATCTTATGATAAATTAATGTCATGCCCTCCTTAATTAATTAATTAAATTTCTTGAAGATAAGAATGTATGGATTTAATGAACCCTCTCCCAAATAATTATTTAATTACTTTAAGGTTTCTTATAAAATAGAGATCCACTTTTCTTAAGTGGAATGAAGTGATCTTGATCGCACCACGAACATAGGACGCATACTCCATGTAGGATCATTTCATGTCATGCACCTTATGTATGTTCATAAAACTAATTTAAATCATTATACTCTTTCAAGAAGGGCGTGTTCGCGGAGTTTGATTACCCAAGGTCGAGCTTTTGTAGAGTTTTACTTGGAAGCTTTGAGGTGGGCTTTATATCCAACACATTAAGTGTGGATAAAATTATCAAATATATGAAATGATTTTTGTTTGATAAAATTGCACTTACTTTTTTTTCAAATGTTATCGTGCCATAAATTATTTGTTTTATGATGCCTATCTGCTTGGCGATGCCAAATGAATGGATGAATGAAACGAATTCGGCTCCAACAGGACCAAGATCCTATTCGAGTTAGTGTACACAAAGGAATGGACCGTGAGTCATCGTAAGGGTTGGCCGGTCAATGTGATCGTGGAAGGTGGCCACCTTCCCGACACACAATGAACCATCAGATATGGCGGATTGATGGAATGAACTTAGCTTGATCCTACTAACGTAGAAAATATTATGAATCAATGCCAACTCTGGAGGTAATGTTAACCTATATGCCAATGGTCCAACTCTTCCAACAATGTCTCACGGTTCAATATAATGAGGACTCAACTTACCTTTTTGCTCGAATCGCATGACTCCTTTCTGAGGTGAAACTCACAAAAAGAATTTATCAAGACTGAGATAGTAAATCGCGGATTTCCATCAATATATAAGATACTCCCTCCGTCCCGGAGTATTAGACTCACTTCTTTTGGGCACATGATTTAAGAAATTGATATTTAAATAGTTAAAGTGGAGAGAGTAAAGTATGAGAGAGGGAAAAAGTAGGGGAGAGAAGAGAGAAAAAAGTAGGTGGAAAATAAAATAAGATAGATGCTTTTTGCTAAAAAAGGAAATGAGTCTAATATGTTGGGACATCCCAAAAAGGAAAGTTGGTCTAATACTTTGGGACGGAGGGAGTACTAGAATACCATATAAGCGTTCCTGCAGATAATGATGTCAAATCTTCAAAGAATAAATAATGTCGCTAATAACAGATTTTGATCAGAATAAGAAACCCCATGCACTTGCGATTGTTACGACACATATAAACTGTCCATTAAGTCAAAGATAACCAAATCCATGTTTCAGCGCATCACTATAGCGCATCACTATAAATAACATAATATCTTATACCTGCGGAGATAACCAAAATAGGTGACATATTCAACCGATGCTTCCACTCATTAAAACTCTTTTGATATGTTTCACTCCATATAAAAGAAGAATACTGTCGTACTAACTTCATTATCAATTGAATAATAATCGAGAAATATTTCCAGTTGAAAACCAGTTCAATCTTTTGTAGATCCAATTCTATTTCACGACCTGACACCACGTGTCCCAATAATACCACATGTTCTAGCAAAAACTCACATTTACTCAACCTTGCAATAATCTGTTTATCTCACAGAACTTGTAATACTAACTGCAAGTGATTAACATGATCATCTGTACTTCATGAATATAATAGTAAGTCAATAGAAATAATCACTAACGGATCCTGGAATAGTTGAGAGAATTTGTTCATCAATGCCATAAATAATTGTAGATGCAATAGTTTATTCGAAAGGCATAACCAAAACTCATAATGGTCGTACGGAGTTCAAAATGGTGTCTCTACAATATTCTCTTTAGCTATCTTCAACTGATGAGATCTTGATCGAAAATCAGTACTCAAAAACAGTTGCATACCTTGAAATTGATCAAATAAATCTTCTATTCTCGGTAATAGATATTTATTCTTCATTGTCACTCGATTCGACTTCCAATAGTATATATAATGTCGCAGTGTATCATCTTTCTTCTTCAAAAATAATATTGGTGCTCTTCAAGGTAAAACATTAAGTTATACATATCTCTGACAACTCTTGTAACTGTTTCTTCAACTCTTGAAACTCTAATGAAGACGGTTGATAAATATAAATATAAATAAATGCAGTGGTCAATAGAGAAATATGTCTCCTGATAAGGTGAAAATCCAGATAAATCTGTACTACCAATAAATCGAAAAGCCGATCTAGATAATATAAGAAAACCTTGAAAAATATATTGATTACCGTAAAATATCACCCGATCCCGTCTCGATGATTATATTACCATTTCTTTTACTTGACAAGATACCTTGGTTCGATGAAGTGAAAACCAATCTATACCCATAATAATATCAAAACTTGTGTATGAATAAGAGAATCAATATCTGCCGGCAACTCAATTGAATTAACTCGCAACACGTTCTCTAGAAAACCATGTATATTGAAATAATGCCAGCTCATAATCAACAAACTTAGTTCCTTGATTAAAGACAAAACCTTCTCTGCTTCTTGTCACCATACACTTCTTTGCATATATTTAGCATTGAGTTCTCTAGAAAAATCGTCTGAACTGAATACCAGAATACCAGAGGTTGTATCATAGCTTGTGGGACTGTTTCCCACCAAGATTAAGTATTGCTTCAAAGAAGAGATACCCTATAATCAAAACCTTCTTCTGACATACAACTCATCTGATTGAACACCGGTTCTATCACTTTTAACTATATCCCAGCCTCAATCAGATTAGTCCCATAAAATCAACAACTTCTACTCGAGCTCTTTAAATTTTCTACCTCTTTACCTCATCACTGGTCCATGCACTCTTTGTTCTAAAAGCCTGGGTAATCCCCATATGATACAACATATATATGAAATGCACTATATAATTAATTGATGATGCAGGGCGGCTGACCCTTCTCTCCTCGGTGACACATGTTTATGATAACACAAATGCAAATGAAACTTATAACCAAAATGTATCATATGATATGCCTGAATGCTATGTCCCAGCGGGATTCTATCCCCGCTCTGATACCACCTAAAACTGTCACACCTCAACCCTTATGACATATGCACTTACTATAAATAAATTCAAAATTTTAAAATAAATAATCTACGTGTCAACTACATAAAATCCACATATTATATCAGGTACATATTTCAAAACTTTCTGAAAAGCAGTGGGGCCCTCTCACCACTCTATATATAACACATTTATCTACATGCATAAATGATGAGGGAGAGAAGTTGCCAAAATGCGTCAGCCGCCGACCCTTATAATAATTGTAACTCACGTCAACCCACGAATCATTTATATCTTATTCCTGAAAAATATTAGTGGTTTATATGAGCCACAACTCAGTGCATATAAACCTTACCTTTTATTTCACACACATATATCAAACTCATTCTTTCATCAAAATATATCACCGGAAGTGATAAATATCATAAACAATTTAACATTCATATGCATATGCCTCTCCATTCTTTTTATTATTCTGTGACACATCAAGCCTGGTATCTGCCCGGGATTTCCATTGTATACGACCCGTAGGTCCCTTTTCATTATTTGACCTTTCCATGAAGGCCCCTCTTTGCTTTTTGACCTTTCCACGAAGGCCCCTCTTTGCATATTGACCTTTCCACGAAGGCCCCTCTTTGATTTGACCTTTCCACGAAGGTCCCTCTTTGCATATATTCTTTGACCCGTAGGTCTATTATCATTGAATATGACCCGTAGGTCTTTTTCCATTGTATATCAGATCCAGAGCAAGACTGTCACATATCCTCTTTAATTCCATGGTTCAAATAATTCCAATACCATGCATCAATCATATCCATTGCACCAATTACATACTCATATATTCCATCAATTAACTCCAATACTATAGATAAACATATCCATTGCACAAATCATATATCCACATCACATTTCACCATCAATATCAAATAACACATAACCATTTAGTCTCATATCATATAATTCAAATATTCACTTCAATTTAACACATAGCAATCAATCACATAAAATATGTAAAATTAAAAGTGTGATTTATACACACCTGATTATGAGATTTTATTCTTGCCTCAACTTCCTTTTCACTTCATAATTCTTGATTAAATCACAGTGCATGCTCGATGATATATTTCTTGAGTTTATTTGTTACCAATGCTATATAGCGTCAAAATAATATTTGAATGGATGAATGAGTATGTTCCCTCAGAAAAACTCAACTATCGTCCCTCTATATATATACACAAATGATAAAGCAATATATAAAATTTATAGTAGCTTAAATGAATCACATATAGGTTTGCTTAGCTATTGAGTAATTATCCACGTGTAAACATATACCTATACCGTCATTCAAATACATATAACATACTAATATTTAAATTTAGTAAACTATTGTATATTAAAATAATAATAACTAGTGCACACATATATTTTATTCGATACTAATACGTATACTATAATTCTGGTTAAACAAACTAGCTTATGTACATATACTTAGTACACGTACAAATATATATATATTCAAAAATAATAGTTTCATGCACACGCATTCACATTATTACATATGTATACACTTAAATTAACTATTTAATACTTTAAAGTAATATATGTAGATATAATATTTATTATGCAAAATAATGCATATTTCGGGTTAGGGATGTCACAGAAAATGGGTATAAAAGACTCAAAATAGTGAAAAAGGGTATGAAATGATATTATAATACTCATACGTAGAGGCTTACAATGCATTTTTTTAAACATGGGTGCCTCTAACATTCGACTTGTCGTACGTAGAGGCCAATTTTGTAGTTCACTCTTTTAAAAATAGCAACTCTTTCTATTTTAGCCCGTTCTTTAAAAATAGCAACTTTCAAACTTTCTATTTTAGGAAATCTTTACACCCATATACATCAATTTATTTACCACTTATACCACTACAATTAACAACTTAAAGTAGACTCCATCGTCCACTAATATTAATTTCATTACTTTTTTCTCTCCTTATCTCTTATTTTACCAATTTTTCTCCCTCTCTCTCTCTTACTTTACAAAATTGTGCATTAAAATTCGTGCCGTTTCAAACCTCTCTATTTTTAAAAAACGGAGGAAGTAATAAATACTATGATTTTAATTGCATAATATCAAATAAGCTTTTATTTAAATAAAATAAGACTTTTTTAATTAGCAAAAATTATTATTGCATGCGCTATTAAATATTTTACAGAATCTTACATCTAATCAAAGTCTCATTTACAAATTAGTCTTATTATCATATTTTATTTTAAGAAAATTTTATTTAATTACAAAAAATATTAAGTATTTTTTAATCCAGAAAGTCTTATTTGTTCTAACTCTTCAAATCAAAATGTTTAAGGCGATTCATCAAATACTTTCCTGTAGGCAGAAGATTTACATAATCCCGTAAATTATTATCAAATTTCGAAATTAATTTTTTTTCCTAAAAAAATAAGGATACACTTTGCATAAACACACAATAAAGTTGAAAAAAAAGTAAATACCCCATTGGCCGGTTTGAACCCACGCCTCTCCTCTTTAATACGTAGAGAAGACTAATCATATGAATTGATTGGAGGTTGATCTACATATATTATGACGATATTTTCAGGGGCACTCTATAGTCTATACTATTTGGGTCGCAATAAATAATTGATTAAAATTGATGAACAATATCACATTACAAGCTGGAACTCACTAAAATTTATTAAATTAGCTTTGAATCATATTTAATTTATTTATTTTTTAATAAATAATTTTAATAATAATATTTAAAACATAAGAAATACTAGTATATAAATATAATTGTGATTAAGAAATAAGAATTTCATATATTTCGTTTGATGATATAGACTTTTGCATAACAATTGGCATAAATATTAATTAGTTTATAGTATCTGTAACATCCAAATTTTTATTTGTTGTTTAAGATGTCGTTTGTTCTTTTAAACCCAAGCTCTTTATACGTTTGAGGGACTTGATTTACGACCAATGGAAAAGATGGGAATGGAAACAGATATGCGACATAAACGCTAGAAAATAGATTTGCTTTTTGGGCCAAACAATTATTGTTTCCTAGCCCAATTGTTTATACGAATTGAAGTCATTTGATAAATCAAAATAAATTCTTTGCAGCCCAAACTTAACTCAAAATTCTTCCACTCTCAAAACCCACGGTCCACACTTCCATCACCACAAAAATCTCAACCGCCATCTAAATCAGTTTCTATGAATGCAGATTTTATATCTATATACTCCGTCTTCTACTCTTCAGTCACATTCTTCTCCATTTATTCAAAATCTGAGAAAAAGTTTAGAGAAAATCGTGAGTTATTCAAGAAACTTCCTGCAATTGCAAATTTGTATCATCCAACAAAAGGTATAGCCATTCAATTCAATTCAATTCAATGAAACTTATCGCTGGCTATTGATTCCATAGCACAATTTTCTCGATATCACAGTTTAAAGGAGAAACGAGAGAGATTTGTTTTCAAGTCCTCCTGCTGCTAGCAATTTCTTTCTGCCAATTAAAGGTATATCCTCTGTTATTTATGAAATCTTCCATGTTTTATCCCATGGCATATTCATTCACGGTAGTTTCATCATAAGCATGGGAACAAATTAAAAACCCTTCCTTTCGCTTCCTTAAGATTAAAGTTTTAATCTTTTCACTCTCAGTGCTTGAAATCGGTCAATTAGAATTTAACAAAAGTTAAGAATGGGAAAGGGGAGAGAGAGCTTACCGGTTGTAAGAAACGGAACTGCCGACGGAGGAGCTGGCAGTGGCTGGATTGCAATGCGTTGGCGACGACGGCCAGAAGCAGCGGCGCTGCCCGACGGAGCTGGCCGTCTGGAGCGGCGGCGAGGCAGTTCCAACTCTGCCGAGTTCACGGAAACAACAAATGGTGAGAGAGAGAGAGAGATTGTGCGTTGTTTTGGAATCGGTAGTTTGTGTTTTGGGACTTAAAATTGGGAGATAGGAATCAGGATTGAGTTCTCTACAATTTGGGAATGAGTTTGTTGTTGTGAGGGGTGAGTCAGAGAGAGAGAGTTTTGAGATTTGCAGATATAGAGATAGAATTGAGAGAGAGGATACGTGGGGTGGCTGAGAGTATTTTATGTACTCCTTAATTCTTTTTCTGTGAAAATTTTTTCGGCTTCATTATAAGCCCATTTTACTTCATTATATAGGTTTATTATTTCATTCTATACTTCAAATGCTTCTACACATCCTTCATTCCAATAATTTATTACATTATTCCATGTGTTTATTAAACCATATTAGCGTCATGGCGTTGGTGATAGATATTGTAGACATTTACGTACTGGAATGAAGTAAAAATCTACTGGAATGAAGTAAAAACCTACTAGAATACCTACTGGAATGAAGTAAAAACCTACTAGAATGAAGTAATAACCTACTAGAATGAAGTAATATATTCTGGAACGAAGTTAAATCTTCGTAACATGTTAGTATGGCTTATTTACCTTCAGATGAATTAAAATAGGCTCGTGATGAAGACGAAAATAATTTATAAATTTCTATATCTTATCCATAAAAAACTAGATCTAAAAGCCCTAATTTGATAGGATTCAATGGTTCAGTCTTTAAGAGTGGATTTGTGGATAATGGGACTCTAGTACTATATGTTCATGTGTTGGGTATGGAGTATGTACATATGGTGACAGAGAGTAATTTGATAGTTTTGTTTTGATCTTTTTGAATTTTTAAATGAGAATATATACGTGCATTGGTTGGGAGTATAGTACGTATTTCCTTATTTTGTTTTATATGATTTATTTGGGCAATTGAATTGTTTGCTAATTATTATTGGATTTTGTTTGGGCCAATTTAATAGTACTTGTTTAGTTTGGGGGTTTTATTAATTATTTTGGGCAGTTTACTTGTAAATCAGAAAAATATGAGAACGTTATATATTATGTGTTTTCTAAATGAAAGAGCGAAGAATGATTTGAACACACGCATGTAGGATGCATGCATCGCTACAAAATAATTTGTATTGTAAAGTCTAATTTTTGCATATCATGTTATTTCGAAAAGAGTGATCTTTTGCACGTCTTTTGATGTTGGAACGGAGAGGTGATTGGGGAGTTAAGCTTGTGAGGTGAGCTTTCTTTTTAAATAAGGGCTATGTCCTAAGCATGTTATTTTTTAAATGATGGGAGATATGTTTGTCATGCCATATTTTTGTGTTGATGTGAGACCTATCTGAAGTGGCTTTTGCCATGTATGGTTAATCGAATTCGGGTCTGACTAGGGAGTGAGTCCCTACTCAGGCTGGTGTACACCTAGTAGATCGTACGCTATCTCTTTGAGTTGGCCGGTCTAGTGACTTGGAATGTGGCCACATTCCCTGTCATGTAGTTCAGATATGGTATGGTGATGTTGATGATGTTGAGGTTGATGGTGATGATGATGTTGGTGAAATGTTTTAGTGACTCGGGCCCTTCCAAAGTTAAAACTCCGAGGTCACTCGTTAATGGCATGATAAACAATTTATAAAAATGTTTTCGGCATGAGTCTACTGAGTGCATCAAGTACTCAACCCTGCATTTGTTTTAAAAAAAATGTGCAGGTTGAGCGGTGACGAGCGCGGCGGGTATTGAGCATAAAAGTGAAGAATATGTTGTGTCTTCATACATAGCAGTATTCTACTCTCGAAATGTTTCCGCTGAGTTGTTGTCTTTCTTTTGAGTTCTTGTATTGTTGAGATAATATTCTTTTGAGTTGTTGATTGTTGAGATACTCTAATTTTAATCGAGCTATATATTATTTCGAGCTTTGGTCGAGTTGTGTCTTTTTCCCCTTTTCTTTAACCCTCCCCTAGTCGCGATTCACCGTGTTTTCTATCCTTAGAAAATGCAGGCGTGACAGTATCTTAATTAATTAAAATTATATGGAATATTATTTTGTTATGTATATTATTTTATTATATTTATTTCGTAGATATATTATTTATTTTGTAGTATGTTAAAATTATTCTATTTTTTATAATTTATTTTGCATTTAATTCTATGTACCAAAATAAACATTTAAAATATTATGAGATCTATATTTATTCTTTAATTATATATGTGGTAGTATAAAATGCAAACTTCATCTTTCGAACAAACTCCAAACTATGATCTGAACTGTTATATTTCAAGATATGATGTCAACCGATGACAAATAATGTCAACACAAAAAGTCAACACAACGTCAATCGGTTGACAATCTTGACGTTGCATTGATACTTTCTGTTGACATTATATTATCATCTGATGACAACAAATCTTTAAATCTGGCGGTACAAATAATACTTTTGTACTTATTATTTAAATTAAAACCAATTTTATTGATAATTTATACTCAATTATTAATTTTAATTAGCGTCAATTTAATTAAAATCAAATCTTGAAATCTAAAATTTTTTATTTATTTTAAAAAAATAATTATAACAAGAAAATAGATTCAATTAATATTATTTAATTTTTATATATTTTTTATATGAATAATATGTATATCAGTATATGCAATTTAATACTGCATGTTTTAAGGTACATGTTACCTAATAGACATTAGTGCTACATGAATATTATTATTAATACTATTTTTATTAAATATATTAAATCTATAGATATTTAATTCGCCACCCCCCTTAAGGATACATGATAGAAACTAGATGTACGTATCATGATTGTTATTAGTAGTGCTAGCGTTATACACCATAATGAAATTCAATATATTTGATTTAAAAAATGAATCAAAAGATCGAATTTAAAAAATAAAAACTATAATTTTATTATTAAATTTTAATATTAATAATTTATTACTTTTAATAAATTTAACTTTATTAAAGTCAACAAATATTGATTCTATTAATTATGCATATTATTATCATGATAATAAAAATTTTCAAAAATGAACTACAATAAAAGTCCACTAGTTCTTTGAATTTAATTAGAACTTTCACTCGCACTATGTTTATAACAATTAATGAAACACATATAGGATACAGTTACTTCTATTCCCTATATACATTTAATTAAACTTATAAATTAAACAAAATAAAATAATTTAAAAAGATCACATATCGTAATTAGATATTATAAGTATAGAAAACATACAAACAATATTTATAACATAATTATAATTTAGAATTTTTTTTAGTATTTTTATAAGTTGAATTAAAATTTATGGTGTATTTTAATCTACTCGGCATAAACTTAATTTAATCTATATCACAATTATAATTTGTAAGTATTTTAAATTACAAGTTCGAATATATTTTATAATATTGTAAATTTGTAACATCATATAATAAAAAAGAATACAAAATGCACCATACGATTTCATACTCTATTCTTGCATTTTAAAACACAGGATTTCAATCCATAAAAGATAGGAAGTTGATGAATAAATCAAAAAAATATGGAAGAGAGGGGAGTGAAAACTGCATATACTATTTTCGAGCAAAATGTGGAAGAGAGATGAGAGAGATGCCATTTTTTCAGCAACAGATTTTAAAGGATATATCAGTAATATACTAATTTGTTTAAATGATAATTAAAATTATGAACCGTTCCAATATGTGAAATGTCTAAAAAATCCAATTATGTACGTAGAAATTATCTACATTTATCACTGCTCTTCTATTTATACCTACTAGCTGACCACCCGTGCGATGCACGGAGTATATATACTTCATCTGTCTTCAAAGAACATGCACTTTGAATTTGACATAAGTTTTAATACAAAATTGATAAAATAAGAGAGTGGTAGAGAAAAAAAGTAATTAAATATTGTTATTGTCGAATGAGTCTCAATTCATTAGAGATAATTTTTTTTTAAAATTGAAAAGTACATATTCTTGTAGGAAGGACTAAAAATGAAAGAGTGTATATTTTTGTGGGATGGAGGGAGAATATACTATTCATTCCGTGCGCCATTTGATGTTCTATTTTAATATTAAAGAGAAGATGGTAGTCCAAGATCAACAACACATCATAAAGTCTATTACCACTGTTGCTTCAGGCTCATCTAGATCTACTTCCACTGCTTCAAATGCTACCATGATTGGTTTTGATCATGTCTTGTATCAGATGCTGGACAAAATCATTGGAGGAGAACTCGATCGCCAAATTATCCCAATTGTTGGGATGGGCGGGATAGGTAAGACCACTCTTGCCCGAAATATCTATGTAAGTCCACTTGTTCGGCATCATTTTGATGTTTGTGTGTGGTGCACAATTTCTCAAGAGTATAATACATGGGAAATTCTTAGACAAGTCCTTGGACAAGTAGACAAGAGGATCGAGGGTGATTTGAGTGAAGATGAATTAGGATTACATTTGCACAAATATTTGGTAGGAAGAAGATATTTTATTGTGATGGATGATATGTAGAATATTGAAGCGTGGGATGGAGTTAGGAAATTCTTTCCCGATGAAAGAAATGGCAGTAGAATAGTAGCGACTACAAGGCTATCAAACTTGGCGTCTCAATTAAACAACTCAAATGGTCTTAATATAAATTTTATGGATGAGTATGCTAGTTGGGACTTATTTTCCTATACTATATTTGGAAAAGAAAGTTGTCCTCTTGAGTTGGAGGACATTGGAAAGAAGATTGTGAAAGGTTGAAAAGGTGTTCCATTGTCAATTGTTGTGGTAGGAGGACTCCTATCCAAGTCTGAACGCACAAAAGAAAGCTGGGGTTTTATTGAAAAAAATTTAAGTTCAGTTTTGAATTTGGATGATAACGAGAGTTGCTTGCAAGTATTATACATGAGTTATAATAATTTACCCATTCATATAAAACCATGTTTTCTCTATATGGGGGGATATGATGAAGATCAAGAGAATCCAGTATCTAGTCTTGTCCCATTTTTAGTTGCTGATGGATTTGTAAAACCAATTAATGGGAAAAGTTTAGTAGAGGCGGCTGAAGAGTATTTGGAAGAGTTGGTTGATAGAAATCTCCTTATAGTTGAAACACGCAACTACTTCGGAAAATTATAATCATGGAAACTCCATGATCTGTTGAGGGATGTATGCTTGAGAGAAACTCGAAAATTGAAGTTTTTATGTGTGTTGGGATTCAACAAGGCATAAATACTGAACGCCGCATTTGAAGCACATTATCGGAGTATCCAACTCCACTCCTTCAATCTTTGAAATCTGCATCACTTGTTCGGTCTTTCATAGGGGAATGCCCAAAGAGTTTATCGTATAATTTCAAATTGTTGAGAATATCTGCATTTGGCAAATACTATGAGGACGAAGATGGCCAGGATTATTATGAGAAGATTTTTCTGAGGCTAGTTAACTTGCGTTTTCTTTATGTAGATGTTGATGTGTACCCATTACCCAGGATTCCTTCAATCTCTTTTATGTGGAATTTGCAGACATTAGCTTTATACGTCAGTCATGATTACATTTTTGAGATTCGGAAGATGCCTCAACTCAGGCATGTCATGACCTATCGAGGATCGCTTGATGCTTCATATTGTCTCCCCGATCCTCTCAGTGACGAAGAGGATATGGCGTTGGAAAACCTACAGACACTTTATGAAGTGAGCAATCTCAAGTTTGGTACAGTGGTGCTTAAAAGAATCCCTAATATCAAAACATTGAGGTTATACTATAAAAGAAAAATAGATGATTACCATCTCAACAATCTTTGTTGCCTCCACAAACTTGAAATTCTTCGTCTTCGTTGTTCTATAATACGTCGCAATTTGGTGCGAGAAGTGAGCTTCCCATGTTCCCTCAAGGAGTTGACATTGCAAAATATTGAGCTTCCTTGGGAAGATATGGCGACGAAGATAGGTTTGTTGCCTCTTCTTCAAGTTCTCAAAGTGGAGAGGAAATCCTTCGCTGGGTCCCGTCCGAGTGGAAAACATTTGAAGGCCAATTCTCGAGTCTCAAGTTTTTGTTGATTGAAAGTTGTGATGTAGAGTGGTGGAACACAAATAACACCCACTTTCCACGCCTTGAGCACCTTCATCTCCGCTTTGTGAAGAGGTTGAGGGAGATTCCGTCATGTATAGGAGACATACCAACGCTTCAATCAATTAAGGTGGAACGTTGTAGTGATTCTGCTGTGGATTCAGCTGGAAGAATAAAGGAGGAGCAAGAAGAACTTGGCAATGATGGCCTTCAAATTCATCTGATCATTTAGATGAAGAACTTTACCACTCTCGAGGCTCTCTTTCTCTCAGCCGTTACTACTCATCATCTACACATAGTAACCAACAATAAACCCAGAATCAATATATAGAATCCTAGCTCATTTTTGTGTATAAATTATGGTGGTTTAGATAACCTCTATATTCTTTATTTATCTGTGTTTATGGTGATGGTTGTGGAGGGCAATAGTAAAGAGGTTGGCGTGAGAGAGAGTGTTTGTGACGAGGTAACATTTCAAAAAATCTTTATAAATTTAATCAGAATAAAAAAAATATAAAATCAGAATATTAAATAAAACAACTTTATTATTTCTACAAGTGCACACCCAATACCTGATCCGACATGTGTTTTTGGATACTTGAACACATGTCACAGGTATATTAACACGACGATTCGAGTACTCAAATACTCAAATCTTTACATATGTTAATAAGCAATAGTAAAAGAAATAAAGAATGAAAATGTATATTAATTTTTGTAAAGCTAAATTTTTTTTTATTTAATTAGAATATAATATTATATGAAATTCTTTTTGTTGTGTATGGTACTCTTTCCGTATCAAGATGTCCACTTTTCCTTTTTAGTTTGTTCACATGTTCTTCTTTAATTTTTAGTTTGTCTCACTCAAGATGTCCATTTTCTATATTTGGAATTAAATTTGTCTCTCTCTCTCTCTCCTCTCTGCTCATAAAAGTATTCAACTAGTATTATTTTTTTTCTTTCTATTTACTCAACCTAACAACTCCTAAAATCTTGTGGCACTCAAGAACGTAGACATCTTGAATGAGACGAATATAGTAATTATGTTTATGAACTTAAAAATGCCAATTGTATAACCTAATTAATTCTAATTAAGTAAATAATACTATTACCTAATTAATTCTAACTTAATATCTCTATTCTCTACAAATCTAATTAAAAAATACTCTAAATAATAAATCAGGTATTCGATGTATTAGGTTATCCGATACCTCTCAAATTATAGGAGTATTAAATTTGGTTAAAATTGGATATATGAGTGTTCAATATCCGGCGGAAATCGGATACGGGTACCTAAACCTAACACCCGATATAAAACCATAACATTTGCTTGTTTCCGGGCGCTTTTAAAACTGAAAACGCTGTTGTTGGGCACAATAGGAAATAGGGAAGAACCAAGAACGTTGATAAAAAAATTGTTAGGGTTTATTGATTGAGCTCGTTCGAAAACTTGTATCGCTTCTCCGGGAACGGAAGCCCATCCAAATCATTTCCAGCCATGACAGAGGTACCACCAGAAGTCTTTCGATGCATTTCAATTTGTTTCTCGCTCAATGTTCCTAATTTCAATCTCCGGGATATGTTTTGATTATTGATTCGTGTGGTAGGTGTAATACTAATCACATACTTGCATCATTATGTAAGAACGTTTGAACTTTGATCCAACCCGCGTTTCACAAAATCGAAACATGCCCCCGTACTAGAACTAGAAGAATCTGAATTCAAGGATAAAGGTTTAGTTGGGTTTTGTATATTTTATAACTTAAGTTCTGAAAGATTATGCAATCTGTAGATCTGATTGATTATTTTGAATGTAGTGATTTTAGGGGATAAGAAGCGTTGATCCACCTGTTGCTTGTGGCTTTTGCTTGGCAGAATTCTTGAATTTATGACTGACCGAGTGGATTTAGCTTCCGCATATTTTTGTTGCTTGTCCAACTTGAAAATGCATTTACAAGTATATACTTCAATCACTAGGGTGGTGTTCGGTTCGTAACATAAAATAATAGTAGGATACAATATAGGATAAGATAAGATGGGCTTTATTTGAGTTTAAGGCAATATAGAACAGAGAAAGGTCGTAAGATTAAATAGTCGCAGGGTCTAGGCTGCGATGGATTGTCATACTTGAAGAGTAAAAATGGTTACTTGCAGACGGGCCTGTTGCGGGCTTTTAATTAGTAGTGGGCCGTGAAAATTTTGTATCTTGCGAGCCGAACGCATGATTATGGCTTTAGTCAGACTTTATCTAGGACCAATCCTACTAACGCAACTGGCCTAAGAAGATGAAGGGGTTATGATATGTGGTTGCTTGCCTCCCCCGTTATCTCCGTAAAAAACTTGATAATCTGTCTCTAATATCTATGGATCATAATCATATTTGTTTAATTATTTTGTGTATTTTTGTTTTTGATTGATATATTGTTAATGCTATCTGAAAAGTCCTTCCTTTTGCTCTTCAGTACTGGGTCAGTCAGGGTAACAAGTGGTGTGACACCTGTAAGATTTACATTTCCAACAATCCAGCCAGCATTAGAAACCATGAGATTGGGCAGCGGCACAAGGATAGTGTTGCCAAGAGGCTTAATACTATGCGAGAAGACAAGGCGAAAAAAGATAAGGAACTAAAGCAAGCAGCAAAAGTCCTGGAACAGATAGAAGCGGTGAGTTATCAACTTATCATACTGTTTTGTATTTGTTCTATTGTTATTTATTCAAGAAAAGGACCACCTTACTTTAGCAAAAAGGGGGAAACATTGGAATAATGTTATTTGGAATGCTGATGATATTTATTTACCTGTCTTGGGAAAATTCTTCATGTCAAGTGAACCTGTGAAGCATACTTAAGTTTGATGTTTGTAGATGTTTCTAGTCTATTATAGTGAAAGCCTGAAGGGCATGTTCTTTATCACATGTCATCCATTTTTGTTCATGAATTGTGTTGTAATGGTATGACTCTTTGCTGCTTGTAGTCATTTCAGACATTTACTCTTTCTCTTGTACAAGGCCTTCATTATTTCATCTTTTCTCCAATATTATTTTTTTACCCTTTCCTTGTAGGTGCCTGATATTATTTTAGTATAGTTGAACCCATATGTGAATGAGGATAAACACAAATCCGTCGAATCTCATTATAGCTGTAATTATTTCATTGCTAATGCTTGATATATTATACCTCCCATAGTCCCATGCTTATGCTTTTACTTATTTAATAATTACTCTGGTTCTCTTATGATTTACTCGTGTCAGAAAGCCAACCGCAGCTACCAGAAGGATTTAGCATCTTTTCAAGAGGCAAGGGAGTCTAATGCCCAGGCACTTGTTGATGACCTAGAAACTGATATGCCTGGAGGTGATAGAAATTGGTTTTGCGATTTGTTATTTAGTTGTCTATAAATCTGAGTTTGAAAATGCACATCAACCTCACTGATAGAGCACCATGACAAGTGGATATCCTTGTTATAATCACATTTTTGTTGATGTCCTAAGTTTATCACTAAATTTTGCAAGAGGATATGATTATCAAAATTATTTGTATAATCTGTTGAGAGTTAGTGAAAGATAGAATAATGCTTTCATTTAGCCAATGATTTTATATAGCTGGTGCCCAGTTGAAAATATCACATATCTGTTATTTGACGTAATCGAGTTTCTTTGGTCTACCACATTCTCTTGCCAATGAATTGTTTTTGTTATATGTATGTTTGATAACATATTCTTTACATTTTTCTTGGCTGAACTTTTCAATTAGTTATAATTACTTTCCTCTTTCAATGGACAGAATGGGAGCATGACACTTCATCAGGCTACTACTATAACCAAACAACTGGTTTTCACTATGATCCCAATTCTGGCTTCTACTACAGTGATTCTCTGGGTATGCACATTCTCTTTAGTAGTTTCTGTATTGAATTAGTACTTTTTTTTCTGTTAGGTGCTAAGCTACTTATATGCCAATACAATAGGTAAATGGGTGCCTCAAGAAGAGGCCCTGGCAGCATTTCAAGCTTCCCCAATGTCTATCAAGAAGAGACCTAGTTTGGGAAAGCCAGCATCAGCATCGGAGAGCAAAAGTGGGTCAACCTCTGAAAGTGGGCCTCCACCCGGACGCTTGGTTTCCACGCCACTCAATCCGATGAGAACTACAAAAGGTGCTAAATCCTCGGTTGCTGTTGCTGTCAAGAGGAAACGACCAGATGAGAAGCCCAAAGCTGTGTCTAAAGAGGAAGCAGCTGCACTGAAGGCTAGGGAGGCTGCTAGGAAGAGAGTTGAACAGAGGGAGAAACCATTGCTTGGTCTATACAGGCCCTGATATATATGTGTTTGCTTCCAGAAACCCTTCCATGTTTGTTGTAAGAGGTGAATTTCAAAACCTTAATTGATTATACTACTAGACATATTAAAGAACTTATGCTTTGTGGTAAACATTTACCTCTAAATGATGCTCCACAAATCCAATCCATCAATTTTGTGTTAAGAAGATATCCCTGTAGAATTGCTTAGATAGAATATGAATCTGTGTTTCCTAAAGTAGCTATCATCTGATTGTCCAAACATGATGCATGCAGGAGTCCAAAGCTTAGAGTGGCAACGTGATTGATGCACTCGGATGTTTCGGAATGTGCTATCTTTCAATGCAGGAAAAGGTGAATATGGCAATGTCTGTGCGCCGACTTGTACCATGTATTAATAGACCTGGGTTTCTGTTTGTAGGTTGAGAGATGATGACCTTAGATGTATCTTCCAAAGATTATAGCTTTACATGGGTAATTCTTCAACATTTCTGAATATTTTATGAAGCGAAAAACGTTCCCATTTCTGTCTGCTCCCCTTTGGCCAGAAACTAAATGGTTTATGTTATATACGCTCGGATAGTTCTTTATCGTTCAACAAAGCTGCTCTCTATCTTTGTATTTTGTTGCATTAGGGAGGGCAGTGGTCTTGCTATGGTTAGAAATAGTGACTTTGAATCCGCTAATGACATCTGTGTCGACCCACTGTGCCCGGTTTTTCTATTACAGTTCCCACTTTAACGTGTTTGCGAGCTAATATACAGAAGTAGAGTTTTCCTAGACGGGTCGTGGTCGGGTCGCTCTCATAATAGAGAATAAATGGATGTAATTTACAGGGGAGAAATAAAGTCAATGATATTTGGAAAAGTTTCGTTGTTGTTTCCTAACAACATGGTGAAGACTTGAGTGTAGTAGGGATGGGTGTGTTCAAGGAAGTCGGCGGTGGTTCCCTACTTCCCTTAGTGGATGACGACGGCACATGGTGGTGGGTAGTCAGTCTGCCGCATGAGTTTGATTTTCTTCCTCTCAATGTTCACACTCTCACACTGCATTTACTTCTTAGTCAATTTAGTCAACACTCCATTTATTATTTTGCTTTGCCACCCACATTTTCTTCATTTATTCTTCTCGACCAGAATAATTCCGACCCCCACACCATAAAAATTTCAGATTTATTTTGTACACATTTTTTGTGTTTTTTCGATCAAGTCCTTGTATGATTGACTTGGAGTAGCATTTTTTTGGAGTTGAGAATCTTCATTTTTTTTTTTTTTTGTTTATGGTTGTGATTGCTTTCATCATTTCATATGATTGTTTGTTAGTTATGTGATGATTATGGGTTTTTTCCACTTGATTTTACTCCCATGTTTTAGCTATAAGCTTTCTATATAAGGGTGATGTGTCTGCGGTCTATTTCGGATATATTTCTCTGGGATGTTTTGTGACAGCATTGTATTGGTTAGTTTTTCTTTAATGTGATTTCCTATTTGATTTGACAGTGTGAGTGTCACGTTAGTTATAAAGTTTTGCATTAGTTGATGTATCAAATTTGTGACTGGCTGGGATAGATCACTTGTGATTAACCAATTACCTAATGTAATAAATACATATATTAACGTGGGGTGGTCGGTAACTGTTGTTTTCATTGATATCATAGAGTGGTAATTATCTCACCAAATTTCATATAATTAAATGCCAAAGGCCTGGTCTGACCTTTCCATATGCTTTTGTTATATTTGGGATAATACTTTTTAGTATTATTTTGTTTAGGGAAATTTTGTGTGATGTCGTCTAAAAGTTAAAGGTTCATAAGATTAGTCAAAATCCGGATTTAAGCATAGAGAAACGTACAGATATGCTCCGTTATGGGATAAGACCCATATGAATTTTCATACTTAAAATTGTCCCAAACTCATTTGTTTCTTTATTAATATTTTCATAAATACTAATGAATAACTAATTACTAAAATATGTTGAAAATTATATACTCATTTGTATCAAAATAGAAAAGTCCAAAGAAAGGGTATATACAACTACAAGCCTAAATCTTTTCCCAATATATACAAACTCCTATTTTTTTAAAGTTTAACAAAGAATTTGCATGTGTGTTAATTTGTTGGGATAATTTCTAATATAAAAATTGAAAGAATGATAAAAAGGAAAGGGAGGAAAGAAAATTTATTGAGTTGCGACAAATGATGTTGGCGAGTCGACAACGACCTTCTTCAGTTGGTGAATTTTGACCCTACGAGTTCTGTTTCCCGCACCACACATATGATTGTACGTCTCCCGTGAAGCAATATTACTTACTCAACCAAACATGCTCTTGATGAATTATGTCTAAAAGCATGAAGACCCCTAGTTTTCCTAGAAACCCACGCGAAATTAAACACTAGATCGATCAATGCGGCGTCTAATTTCCGTGACTCGTATGGGAAATATTTCCATTTTTTTTATTTATCATGTGATTGCATAATTTATTTATAAATTCATAAAATATCTATTGGTCAACATCTTAGACTTTTCCAATCGTTCAAAATTCAACGTTGGTTTGTCAGGATCCAATAGTACTCACTCCTTGACCACTTTATGTATTTACTTCAATTTTTATTTTCATGTTTCTATTAACTTCAATGAAATTATATCGTGAATACCATGTTAATACTCGTATTATTACACTTTATATTAAAACATCGCGGCATTTACACTATTAACATTGTTAAAATAGAAAAATAAAAACTACTCCCTCCGTCTCATAATAGAAGTCATTTTTATTGTGGACACAAATTTTAAAAAATGTAAAGAACGGTGAATTGGAAAAGTTAGTGGAATATGTTACCACTTTTTTATATTGGTTTTACAATAAAATGTGAGTGAAGTGAGTTAGTGGAATGTGAGACCTATTTTCCATTTATATTAAAAATAAAGTGTGATTCTTATTATGGGACTGACCAAAATGATAAAGTGTAACTCTTACTGTGAAACGGAGGGAATATTTGTTAGATAAAGAGGCCACGTATCGATAGTCATCTAAAGTATTTTCAACTAGCTGTCATCATTAAAGAAAATCAATGGACCTTTTTTATTCGAGCAACTAAAAAGATAATCAATGGACCTCTTCTAGTCGAGCAAAGAAAAAAATAGAAAAAACAAAAGCAAAACACCTGTGGATAATGATTACACCCACCATTATCCTCACTAAATTCATGCATCCTCCTCATCTGTGACAGAATATGCTCAAAGGAAAATAAAAATTCAAAGCAAGAAAAAGTTTAGTTGGATAAAGTAGCACAATTACAGGGTTTAATTTGCATTATTTTTCCTCGCATTATGTAACATAATTCACCTTTCGTCAAAAAAGAAAATTAATCGTGAAAAGTTTGGTGGCACCACTTTTTATTGCCACAATAGCTATGCCTAATCAAATTAAAGTGACACCTTGGAATGATGTCTCTCCATTTTGGTTCATTTAAATTGAATAAAGTCAGTAATTAGACAACAATTAATGATCCAATTTATTATTTATGTATAATTAACAAACAAATCTTATTTTCTAGTCGAATTGCAATTTCGACATCATCTGAAGTACATTCCGACTGGACCATGTAACATTGTACTGAGATAAACAGTTAATTAATATAATGTCCATTATTGCACATACAGATTTAATTATGTGTCGTAATCAATAACTATAGAAATTATTCAGATTTATTGAGCATAATGCTAAAATGCGATTTTTGTGTAAAATATGTACAGAATATATAGTATTTGAGGCAGCACTAACTACTAAATTTGCAATTTATGAGACATGACACAAAGTCGTTGATTTGGGGGGCACACATATTAATTAATCTTCTAACCGTAATCATTTCGACAGATTAGTGACCATAGTTTTTATTGTACTTTTGGTGATGCAGAAATATTAGAATAGAAGAAAAATAGTGTACAAAACAGCTACCATGATGGGCATATATCAGATTCGATTGCCAAGCCAATCATATCCTCCTCTTATAATAATAATAATAATAATAATAATAATAATAATAATAATAATAATAATAATAATAATAATAATTCCAGCCATATATAATTTTACTATTTGTTACACAGGGGAGAGTTTCAAATAGAAATTTTTTATTAAAATAAAAAATGAAATATTATTTTTAATAATTCAATCGTGAAAATTTACTATGAATGAATCTTCTTGCTGGATAAGTAAATCATTTAAATTTTTACGCTAAGTCTTCCCTATATACATATATATATTCATGTTGAATTTAAATTCTACTAGTACTACTTACTTAACGGTAAACATATTTTGAATACTTAATTGTTAGGCCGGTCGACTCAAACCCAACTTTTAACCTCAAACATCACCATTAAGCCAACTTACATATTACTCCCTCTGTCCCATAAAGATTGTCCATTTTGATCGGGCACGAATTTTAAAAAATATAATGAAAAGTGGGTTGAAAAAGTTAGTGGAATGTGGATCCTACTTTTATATATTAGTTTTATAATAAAATGTGAGTATGCATGAGTTAGTGGAATATGAGGTCCACTACCAAAAATGGTAAAAAATGAAATGGGACAAACTTTGTGGGACGGACCAAAATGAAAAAATTGGACAATCTTTGTGGGACGGAGGGAGTACATCATATATCAACTGTTATCGTTTCCATGTATAGACATCGATCCAAATAGTTAGACTATCTTTCCATATGCAAGAAATACTCAGTATGCCATGCTTCCCCACCCCCAACTCAAGAAAAACTCAACTATTCCTTTCCACTAATGAAAATTACATCAATCAGTATACATTTAGATTGAAATGGATATATCATCCTCTAAATTATTACTAATAAAAACAGACAATAGAAGCTAAAATTGTACATAATCTGAATTAGTATCAACGATCATAAAAAACAAATGAATTTCCTTTTCCCTTTTTCTTTTCATGTAAGTATGTACAATTCCTCAACCACAATCAACTGCGATCTTAAAAAACTAGACCATACTAGGAGTAATAAACTTCTCCAACTACGCCACGCTACAACTAAATACTTGACTTTTAGTACACTATTAAAATCTCTACCTATAATATACCGCACGTCCATATTATTAAAATGCCCAAAAACTAATTGGACAATTCAAGATTTATTATTCTATCTCTAACTATAATAAACAAGCAATAATTAAAAAAAAAGTCATCGACTCTCATATAGTCCCGAAAGATGGCTTTCAATTCCAAAAGTAAAACAAACATTACGTGTACAAATTGAATTGTTTCATTTCATCTCATCATACGTATATCAAATTAAAATAAAATGTATTATTATTTTTCCTCTACAAATAAATAAAAAAGAAAATCGTGTTTAATTTTCTCAAACGCGCGGCATCGAAGCGGCGGCGCCTTTGGAGATCTCCGGCGGCACCGGATTGAAGCCCAAGCAGCCGAGCAATCCCTGCTTGTACGGCAGCGACGTCCGCCGCCGCATCTCCTCGGAGAAGGCTCTGTTGACGGTGTAATGCAGCTCATGCGCGGAGATCGGCGGCCCGGTTGTTCTTCTCCGGCTGGAGACCGAGCCGACGCTCTCCGTCGATCTGAAGCTGGAGTTCCTTACATCGTCGTTTCGATGATTATTCATCGTTGGCTTCTTCAGCTGCGAGTACTGCTTCATGTTGTCCTTATCCTTGGCTCGGCTCTCGGATGCGCTTCTGAATAGGAGGAGGTCTTTGATCTTCCACTTTTTATACCAGAACGACGTCGAGAACACGGAGCTGCTGCTGCTGTGCGATTTCGATTGATTATGATGCGTGGTTTCGCTTTCCGGCTCGAATAAGAGGTCGGAGACGCGGAAGGGGGAGAGCGATCGCGAGGAGCCTTTGTTCCTCGTGGTTCGGTCTCTCCCTCTTCTGTCGTCGGCGGCGGTTTGTTTTGTGGTGTGTTCGATTGCGGCGGCGAAGGGGTCGATTTCGTCTCTGGATTTGTGGCGGGGGGAGAAGATGTTCTTCCGTGGGGATTTGGGCGAATTGGAGGGGGAGTAGAGGTGGCGGGGAGGGGGCTTGAGGGGCTTGATTTTGCCGGCGTGGAAGAGCTCGTCGGCGGGGAGGGAGGGGGCGGAGGAGAGGTGGCCGCTGAAGTCGAAGGCGAAGTCGGCGTCGTCGTAGGTGGATTTGGGGGTGCCGGGGGAGGATTCCCAGAGGAAAGGGATGGCGGCGGTGTGGGAGGGGCTGGTGGGGGCGCTGTAGAAGGAGGAGGGGATGCGGGAGGGGCTGGAGGGGGCGCTCATGTAGGGGGTGGTGGAGGTGCTCATGAAGGGGGTGGAGGAGGAGCTGTCGAAGTGGAAGTCGGGGGCGGGGGAAGGCATCATCACCTCCATCTCCATTGTTTTTAGTGATTGGAGTTTTGAAGGAATGGAGGTTGGTTATATATAAATGATGGGAGGGGAGGAAATGGGGAGGAAGGGGGGCTATGGTTTGGGTTTGACTCGGGTTGTAGAGGGGGTGGGCCTGTTTTACATGGGAGATTAATGTTTTGTCTATGGACTCTACTGTCACATTTCATCACATTTCATTGTCTTGATTAACACCTCTAACAACTTGTTTTTTTTTACTTGATGCATATGCTAAAATAGTTTTGTGAATTGATTAATATTCTTGTGTACACATAGCTTTCGATTTTTAAATATTAGGATAGTAGTAATTTTGAATCCCAAAGCTTGATCATGTACTGGTGAATCTCGTAAGGTTTAAAAATAGAATATACTGAAATACTATCATTTTTTCGTAACTGTTTTTCATCTGTATATGACACGATATCTTTTGGTGATGTTCATAAGCTATGCTTATGATCATATTTAGGGGGTGTTCGGTTTGCAAGATTGTATCCGAGACTAAATTTGTAGTGTGTTTGGTTCATGAGATTCAATCCCACAACTCAATCCTAGATGGATAATCATGGGATAATTAGTCATAGAATCTCACAACACAATCCTAGATTGTATCTTGGTATTATTTTATTTTGCAAACCGAACACCACCTTAAATGTTTAATTGTAATGGAGTTATAACATTTATATATTTATATATGTAACTGATGTATCACCCAATCAAAATTTGTTGATGTGCATGCTTAGAATTCGAACCCAATACTTCCCCATTCGTCTAAGAATATGTATCACATTTTAGCTCTTCTCTGATTTTAAGAAATATAGGAGAATGTAGGTATTATTTTCATATTTTATAGTGATATATATGTAAAATGGGTTCGTGAAATGTTAGACTCACTATATTAAAAAATAAAAGAGACATGCAATGACAGATAAATTAAGAAAAATGAGTATGCGACAATATATTTATGGACGATGGGAGTAATATTGATGTTCTTTCTTCCGAAGTAGCATTAGTTCTGGATCCAATTTTTTATTGATATCATACTATCCACCTTCATCTAATAAGTACAACTATATCAAATTTATTGAACCAATAAAAACTGATAAATGCAAAAGTAGCTACATCACATGATCGCACCCTTGTCAAAGGGTGAAGATACTACAAATACTTGTTTGTAAGTAATGTAATTGAAAATTTATGTAGCCGTATAAGGGAGTTCCAATTCGTTTATTTTGTTTTGTAATGAATTTCGGAAATATTTGCGATAGCTTAATTTGGACATTACATGGAATACAGAGTAAATGGTGGAAAGAAGGATTCGGCAAATGGATAAAAATGTGTGATGAAAAATTAAATTTGTGCTTGAGTTGACTTCCTAGCCGAATTTTTTAAGTAAAATTGAAATAGAGTTGAATTAAAAAATGAATTAATATGCCAGTATCGAGCAAAGGTATATTGGTCTCTTAATCATGATAATGATTACACATCAATAATGCTGTTTTTTCAGTTTAATGTTAGTTTCGATCTTACAACCTGTGCAGGTTTTGCAGGTTTTTTATTATTTACTACTATTAATTTACTCAAATAAGTGTACCCTAAAATATAATTATTGATGTTGGAATATTTTGATTGCTTCAATATAAAATGAATTCGTCTCATGGCGTATGATTAAAGTATAGGAGTTTCTTAAGTCATTTTAAAGCTTTGAGGATATGACACTAATTAATCACTATTTTACTATTGTCTTGTGTGATTAACTTTAGCGAAAATTTATCATCTCTTAGTTTGTCTTGTTTGAAGCTTTCATAGAAGGGTCAGAGTTTTCTTTAATTTCTAGTGTAAAATTAATGTATTAGACTATATTCCATTGTCTATTTCATCATCCTATTTCTTGATTTATTTCTATGAATACATATGGATTTGATTTCCCAATATTCAATAATCCAGACTTTAATTTGATAGATGTTGGAGCATAGAACCCGATAGAACCCGAAATGACATTTGAGCTTCTGAATGGAGTATATATTTAGTAAAATTTCTGGTCTTGCATTGTCTTCAAACATAGATACTTTTGTATCGAATTGAGTTAACAATTCGGGTGTTGTCTCGTTAAACTCGTGATTACTTTTGTAATTTTTTTAATGAAAATTGATTTTTCAATCACATAAGTTTGAGCTCAATAGATCACATCGTAATAACTACGAAACAATTGAATTTATTTCTATTGGACTGAAAAATTTATATTTACGAGTTATTGTAGGCATAATTTACAAAATTATCTAAAAAAAACAAACTTGTTTAATAACATGCGAATATCTGTCGCATTTTATATGCTAATTAATGAAGCTAATTATTGTACTTTTCTTCGAATTAAAATATCTATGTGACAGAAGTGGATAATAACATATATCAATTAAATTGCCAGTCAGATATATACAGCTGCAAAGTTGGAATAAATAAGAATTAAATAATAGTGGAGATTTGGTGACATGATTAAAACAAATTTCGAATGCAAATGATGTCACTGGCTTCAAATGTGTAACGATTTAAGCGATCTCCAATCCGTGCCAAATGCTTTATTCTTTTATATCGATGATATGCTATATAATTTATGTGCGATTAATTAGTTGAAAATTAGTTTATGTGAAACAAAATTTCCTCAGACAATTTATTAATGATTTTTAAAAGTATTTGAGAAATATAATATTTTTTGGATAAGTTTACATACATATTATAAAATTTATAAATTGATCCATATGGATAATATTGGCATACCAAATAACCTTCAGCAGTTGACCTTAAGAGTTAGTTTATTATACAAAACGTTGAGCTGAATGTCATAATTATATTTAAATTAAAACCCATTTTCAAAAGTTATGGACTAGTGGTGCTAATTAATTTTATTTTAGGAATCTCATGTATGCAACTCAATAGTTTATGGACCAATATTTATATTTGTTTTGCACTCAATAATATAAGAGTAATAATGTAATAAAACAATTAATTTTTATGTATTTGCAAAATAAAGATTACAAATACAAAACAATAAAAAGTACTACTAATATGTTTCTCAATATACATATCCTAACTAGTTGTAGAACTGATACTATAACTATATTTTCCTCGTCATGAATCATTCGTAAATCAAAACGAATTAGCTTCCTAATATTTGAGCTATGACCAATTAAAGTATATGGCTAACAATATAAAGTATTGATATCAATCAAAATTCTTAAATTTGCATTGTAATTTTCTCAAGAGTCATAGTATATGCACTATTCGAAATTTTATTTATATTATATATTCATAAAAGATTACTTGTCTCCCATCATAAGTTCTTTATCAACGTATTAGATTTAGATATTAAAAAACATCTCAATTGTAAGCCGATTCTTTTCTTCATTTAAAAACTATACAAAATCGTGAAGATTTTTAGTACAAAGTTCACAATTTACTGCGAAAAACTTTGTGCTTCTTAACAATAGCATCATTTTAGATCTTAAGAAACTACTGTACCATTCTGGTTGACCAAAGAAATTTTGTGATGTTAATGAAAAATAAAGAAATTGAAAAATATCCACTTAATTGGATGGATTTAAAATTCGTACCCAATTTACAATTTGATCAAATGTTATTGTGTTCATTTGTCAAAGCAAATTCAAATTTAGGGTGACCAAATTTATATTTTCAATCTTTTTGCCTCCTTAGATTTTTGATAATATAACATACTCCATTATTCTTTCTTTTTATAAACAGAAAAGAAAATTGATTTTGTAGTATTAAAGATGTTGACAGCCCACTTGGTAATTGGTATTGAGTATTGTGGCCCGACAATTTAGACAATTATTATCGATATTAATTTTTGGAATATATAACCGCAATTAATATAAACAAAAGTATGACAAATCGTTGTTTTCGGATATCGGATCTTTGTTTTAGCATAGAAATCTTGAAATTATCACCAATTTATCTATTTTATTGCAGTATTATAATTAATCTTGCCACTTTTTCTGATTTTGGACTTCTCACTTTGTCAACTCTAAACAAGTTGAGTGATTCTTCTTTTTCGCAGTGTACATGTTTAAATAAAATTTGAATTAAATAATTTATTATGTACGAAAAAGTACTATGAAATCATTCGTGCAAACGCATACTGATGAATTCCGAGATTTCAATTCTTCCAGAAACACATAATTAATTGAAATTCTAAGCAACAAATACTCAAAGACTTAAGGAACAAACGTGCTTTGAATGTGGCTAGAAATTGTCAAAAATATTGCAAAGTTTATTTAATTTATGATTTTGTATGATTATTAAACATTACAGTTATACAAACCATCACGTTTTCAAAAAAAAAAAAAGTTATTTACCTATTAATATATGGACTTTAAACATTTTCTAGTATTCTTCCAATATTTTAAAAATATCTAAATACATAAATTTTGAGTTTTTCTAATATCACCCCTAAATTAGTTTTTCGCCAAATTTAAATACGTGTTCGTTGGAAATGCCGTGGGTCAATTCGATTCAGGGACGGATCTAGGTTAAAGCTAGCATGGGAAAATGCCCCACCTCAAATTTTATCAGATATATAGAAATTATACATTATAAAATTTATTTGTTTTAATTTCTCACTAATTGCCCCTCTTAAAACTCTTAAATTTTGCCTATGTATATTTTTGCCCCTCTTTATATGAATTCCTGGCTCCGTCCCTGATTCGATTGATTATTAAAATGCCGTTGTTTGATAGAAGAAACAGTTTGTCTTTAAATCCATAAATTTTAAAATAAAAATAAAATAAAATCTTCCTATGTAAAACATAAACTGGGAATACAGTAATTATATACTTATATATCTAGATTTTGGAATTGATCTTTTCTGAGATCATTTGATGTTCATCACTATGGTTAAAGAGATCATTTGTTGTTCAACACTAAGTTTACAATTGGTATAAGTATACAAGAACAAATATTGAGTTGAAAACTTCTAACATTTTCTATAATAAAACTCATGTGAAGCCAACCATGAGTCCGAACTTATATTTTTTTTTAATATTTAAGTTATGTATAAAAATACGTCGTAGGCATGTATTAGTGGACGTTGTGATAAAATAAATTAACGTTCTAGAAATAATATTTTTGTCTTTTGATCAACTGAATTCGACCTCAAATAATTAAGTAGGAGCAACTCAAAGTCAATTTTAGGAGATTATGTGATTTAAGACTTGATTATCACATGTTCTAAAAAGGTAGCATAAATTAATTGAGCCCTCTTGCACATTCAACGCCTCAACTTACTCCATAATTTAATAAAACTCAAAAACTGACTTACTATAGTAAATTGACACTGACCCACGCGGAGTGTGATCAATTGCTAATTTTCTTAAGTTGCTAACTTGCTTACTCATCAATACAGTGTATTAAAAATGTCAACACGATTACATTAAAATGTCAACACATAATTTTGTTGAACTTCAATATAATATGTTGATATTATGTGTTGACATTTTAATATCAACGTGTTGACATTTTTAATACATTATATTGATGAGTTAGCAACTTAAATAGTTAGCAATGTAACACACCCCGACCCACACATATTACAATAAGTGGCAATATATACGGTGTTAATTTCCTCATAAAAATAAAAACAAAATAATAAAATAATAATACCATTAATTATAATATTCTTTGGATATAATCTAATGATAAAGATGGGAGAATATTCTTTCATAATATGAATGCAAAAATGATTACATATTTATGACATAACAAAATTATTACATATCTAAGGATGATCCACAGAATCCAAAATTGTGATAAATTTAAAGGATGAAGTAACAAAATTAGTGTTGTAATGATAAGCCAACACATTAAAACAACACCATTAAAACTTTGCATTGTAACCGACAAAGATCAATTTCTCATCAAATTTATCTCTATTTAATAAGAGTAGAGATATGAGAATATGCAATGCTACCCAAAATCTTCAAGTGGTCGATAATATGGTTTTTCTCAAGCTTTAAATGGAGATCGATTCAAAGCTAGCTTCCTTTGTAGGACATAGGTTCACAATGTAGATAGTTATATGAACATCTTCAATCCAAAAAATCTTTGGTAGATTTTAGTCAATCATTAATTCATTATGCTTCTGGTCTTTCAACGATTGTGCAATTCTTCCGTTCAGCTACACCATTTTGTTATGACTCCTCTGAATAATGAGTAGTTCATCTAGTAATGTAGCTTCAAGTATAGATTTATTGCACAAAAGACTTTGGTCATATCAGCCTTTAATGTCGTTTCTATAATATTGATTTTTGAAGTATCCACATGCATTTTTTAGATATTATGGGTGACACTCTAATTCAAGATAATTATTTCACAATATGAGATACTCAAACATTTCCAACTCTTCCTCTCATTTTTCTTGATAGGAAAAGTATGGTACTTAAAGATAAAGGTGTGGCTAATATTTTGGAAAATGAAAATACATTTAGAAGTTCATCACAAAACCTCTGTTATTATAAGCAGAACTATGGTAGATAGATAGATAGATAGATAGAACGGACAGTCTTTGACATCGTTCTGTGTTTAATTAGCTCTCTCTTGGTGGCATGTTTAGCTGCTGGGAGGCAGCTTCCCTTCCAAGAAGGACGAGAAGAAGGTGATCGCTCTCTCAGGCTGATAGCTCGGGACGAAATGTCCAGCTCCTCTTATGGTCACAAATGTCAGGTTCTCATATCCCACCGCGTACCCTCCAACCTCGCCCTGATAGTACCATGGGTACCACGAAGTCTTAATAGTGGTGCTTAGTTTGGGCAACGAGTACCTGGTTGTTGTCACCGGCACCACTCCATCTGTGTCGCCACTGTCATTGTTGTAAACAGTTCTTGTTTAGTAGTTGAGATTTTTTTTTCTTGTACTAGTTTGAATTACTATTATATTATGTCTGTTGTTGCAAACGACAGGCATAGTGAGGTAGTTACCTGTAGATCCAGACGCTAATGCCGCTAGCCATGAGCTCCTTGATGACAGGTAAAACCGTCTCCGGCTCATCGGTCCACGATATGAGATTGCTACATTAAGGTAAATCAGTTTATTAACAAGTGTTCATAATTTTTGTCGTAGGATATCATTTTCAGCCGTTAGATCGCATTACCTGCAAGCGTCCCATGGCCCGGGGAGAGCTCCACTGATGTTCGCGTGAAGTGCTTGTTGCACTTCAGGCGTGTTTAGGTACGTGAAAACATAGTCACTCGAGCATGGATCAAATGAAGACAGCTGTTTTCAATGCAAAAATAATTTTTCAAAGATGGGGCTAGAAACTATAGTTAACCCTAAAAACAATACG
Organism: Salvia hispanica; assembly: GCF_029641045.1. NCBI lineage: Eukaryota > Viridiplantae > Streptophyta > Magnoliopsida > Lamiales > Lamiaceae > Salvia > Salvia hispanica. The sequence continues at coordinate 45,276,537 of NC_142692.1, read as the reverse complement.
AGAGGCGTAGTATACCGATGGAGCAGTAGAGTTTGAACCGCAAAGAGGCGCGTAGATGTCATAACCGAATATATTTCCTATTTCACCATCTGCTTGATCCAAAGCTTGTTCGCATTTGTCTGATATTTCAGGAGCCGAAAAGTTGCAGTTTTTGATAATTCCATCGTGACTCTCGTCCGAAATGAGAGCATGCGACCAGTAGTAGTCGTACGAGCCATTTACTTCGTCGAGATAATCAATGTAAGCATTCCCAATCTGCAAAGTGCAAACAGCATCACCGATCAAACTAAGTAGAAAGTCAATAGTTTGTTATGGCTAATGTAGAAACTTACTGCAATTCCTTTCAAATTAATGACAGTTTGATTTGTCACTTTGTTGTTTTTTAGGATCAACTGAGCAAGTTGGGGCACGTAGTGACCGGCATAGCTCTCTCCGGTTATGTAGAAATCGCGAGTTTTGTATTCCGGGAACCTCTCCAGCCAGTTCACCAAGAAAGTGTAGGAATCCGCTGCAGTTTTGGTGTCTCCTGTTACATAGTCCGACGTCGTGTTCGAGTACGAAAATCCAACACCAGCAGGAGACTCCAAAAACAGGACATTAGCCACTATAATACACCAAACAGTTTCCACAACTAAGTTTCTCTTGCAAATATTATTGTTACAAACTTTCATTTAATTTTGTATTTTAGGCCTAACCAGTATTCCAAGCCTTGTTATTGTACCACAACGTCTTTCCGTCTGCATTCACACGGAACGGGCCAAGCTCTGTCATCGCACCATTTCCTATCGAGGAACACCCTGGTCCTGTTTAAGCCATGTACACATTTCAAACAATTAAATTGGTGTATTTGGAAGCCGAATTTCTAGTTTACGCGCATGCAAAACCAGAATTTAACGAACCTCCATTGAGCCACAACACAAGTGGCTTGTTGGAGGAGTCATCAGCCTCGGTGAGCCAATAGAAAAGAGCGCGTCCAGCGGTAGGATCAACAGTGACGTATCCAGAATACTGAGGGAAGGTCACCTGCGGCTGGCCTGGCAGCCCTGTGATCTTGTCATCCTCTTTTAGGCCGTCCTGAGGCAACATGTAGACCGGTGAGTACTCAGTCGAAGCATCCTCGACTACTGCAGATGCTTCCGACCTCCTCTTCTTGTGGCTTTTCAACAGCTCCCTAAGAGGATCGCGGTTCTTGCATTGCACAGAGGCAAAGATGCACACAACAGAAATGAGAAAGATGATCACTCCACCTTTCATTTCTACTCTTTGTTTAGTGATGAATGTGGAGACATGTTTGTGCACTTATATAGCAAGAAAGATTTTAAGTGGATTTTGGGAGGATTGAAAAAGATTGTGATTGAGGCGATGCAAACAGTGTAACTAGTTTAATTTGTTTCATTTGTCTTGGAAGGAAGAGTATTCCACCAAGATAAATAATGAGCGGCGACGGCAGATGCCTAGTTTGTTTTACACCAGCTCATTGCTATTGTTTTCTTCACTTGCTTCAGCTTATTACACGACACCATTTTAGTTACTCAACATTCTTGAAAAAGTATTACAGCAATTGATCATTACTGCCAATACTATGATGTATTTGTAAGTTTTCATCATACCCATTTTAACATCAAAAGTGCAATGAAAAACCATGTTGTTCGTAATTTAATTTTGCAGTTACCACTCCCTCGTTTGGCTTTATGAAGAAAAATAGATGTAAGTAGTGAATGGAATGTAGGTGTCACTATTATATATTGGTTCGTAATAAGATGTGAGTGTAATAATTTAGTACAAGGCAAAATGCATTTAATAAAAATGGAAAACAACAGTGGAACTTTAAATCGCAGACGTACCAAAACTGAAAAATGTGACATTATTTTACGGATGGAAAGGGTATTATTATAGGCTAACAATACGACTTAGAATCAATAATAAACTGGCAAATTTGGAAGTAGTCTTTATAGTTCCTAACTTCTACTCCCTCCGTCCCATTCAAGATGATCACCTTTCCTTTTTTGTTTGTCTCAATCAAGATGGTCAATTTCCAATTTTGGAAATAACCTCCGCTCTCCTTTCTCCTCATTAAAATATTCAACTACTTTTTTCCTCTCTACTTTATTACACGTAACAGCACTTCCTAAAATCTCGTATCACTCAAGAATGTGATCATCTTGAGTGGGACAAAGGGAGTACACAATAATAGTACAAGAATTTTTCGTTCATCATTATAGGTCCTCAAAGAATCAATCAAGAGCAGGTAAAAAACTATAGAGTCATTATAACTAAAAATCTCAATCTTAAGTTCAAAAAAAAAATAATAATATGGGACATTTAATCCTGGACGAGGAAGTATTTGCCTATTAATATATGGACTTTTGACATTTTCTAGTATTATTCCAATATTTTTAAAATATTTAAATATATCAATTTTGAGTTTTTCTAATATCACCCCTAAATTAGTTTTTCTCCAAATTAAACTACATGTTCGTTTGAAATGCAGTAAGTCGAAATAGATTGGTCATTAAAATGATGTTGTTTGATAGAAGAATGCAGTTTGTCTTCAAATAGATAAGCTTTAAACATTTTTCTGGTCTTTTCTCGAACATTTTTTAAATTTAAATACATGAATTTTGAGTTCTCTGGGTTATTTTTCGATTTTTTTTTTCCAAACTTAAATTGATGCGTTTGTCGAAATAAAGTATCTTTATGACAAGTTAGACAGATCACTAAAACAACACCATTTTTAATAAGAGAAGATAATTGAGATTGAGGTATTAGGGGTTAGTACTGTGGCAAACTTGTGCAGTTAATTTATCCATCTCACTTTTTGTGAGTTAATTCTCAAGCTTTAAATGGAGGTTGGCTCAAAGCTTCCTTTGTAGGACATAGTTTCAAAATGTAGATAGTTATATGAACATCTTCAACCCAAAAATCTTTGGTAGATTTTTGTCAATCATCATGTTTCTTGTCATTCAAGGATTGTTAGGACTCCAAGACATGATCATATCAGCCTTTAATGTAGTTTCTATAATTAATACTATTGATTTTTGAAGTATCCTCATAGTCATGACTACATTAGCTGTTTTGAATTTTAATTATGTGCATGCATTTTTTATGTATTATGGGTGACATTAAAATTTAGGATATTTTTATCATAAATACTCAAACATTTCTAATTCCTCTTCTCAATTTTTCTTGACAGGAGAAGTATGGTAGAAGATAAAGATGTGGCTAATGTTTGGTGCAATGAAACAAACATTAAAAAGTTCATCACAAAACATCCAAGTACATTATTATCAGTAATACTTGGGTAGTTAGATAGATAGATAGATAAATATAACGATAGTCTTTGACATCTGATGGCATGTTTAGCTGCTGGGAGGCAGCTTCCCTTTCAAGAAGGAGAAATGCCCAGCTCCTCTTACGGTAACAAACGTCAGGTTCTCGTATCCCACCGCGTATCCTCCAACCTCCCCTTGAGAGTACCATCGGTGCCAGTTGCCACAGAGTCTTAATAGTGAGTACCTGGTTGTTGACACCGATACCATTTTATCCGTGTCGCCATTGTTGGAAACAAAACTCATTTAGTAGTTGACATTTTTTCTTGTACTAGTTTAAATTATTATTTTATTGACATTTTCAAGAGAGAGTATGACATCTTTATCCATCTTGTACAAACAATTCAAATTTAGTAGTTGACATTTTATCTTTGTACTACTATATAGTTTAAATTATTATTATTATTATTATTATTTTATTGATATTTTCAAGAATGAGTGTGACATCTTTTATCTATATTGTACAAACAATTCTCATTTAATAGTTGACATTTTATCTTGTACTAGTTTGAATTATTATTATTTTATTGACATTTTCAAGAGAGAGTATGACATCTTTATCTATATAGAACAGACAATACTCATTTAGTAGTTGACATTTTCTCTAGTACCCATGACCTCCTTGATGACAGGTAAAACTGTCCCTGGACTCAGTCCAAAATACGAGATTACAACATTAAGAGAAACAATTTCGTTCCACGGTGGTAGAGTTATTTTCATTTTTAGTAAAAATCAACACATTTCTTCTCACTTACGTTTTTCTCTCTACCTTTTTCATTTCATATTTTATTCTTCACTTACTTAACTCACCTAACACAATTTTTCTTAAATTGTGTGTCGAAAAGAAATATCTCTACTACTATAAACGTAGGAAGTATTAATCATTGTATATTTTTTTTACATATGATATCATTTTCCACCTGCAAACGTTCCATGGCCCGGGGAGAGCTTCATTGACATTCGCGTGAAGTGCTTGTTGCACTTCAGGCGTGTTTAGGTACGTAAAAACTTACTTACTTGAGCATGGATCAAATGAAGACAACTGTTTTTCAATGCAAAAATTAATTTTGAACGATGAAATTTCGGGCTAGAAACTATAATAAACCTTAAAAATAATACGAGTGGCGTAGTGTAGTAAAGTTTGAACCTTAAAGAGGCGCGTAGGCGAGATACATCCTGATAATGCTATTGATTGGCGTGTTGTCCCTAAGATAAAATAACTTCGTCTCTGAAGTAGCAGCACCGCTTGCAGCAGAGCTACAGCAAACTGGAGTATGACGATGACAGAGCTTCGACGGAAAGATTATTAATTACTCCCTTCGTTCGCGAATGGATTCTAGCACGGGTTTTAATAAATGTTAAGAAAAGTGGGTGGAAGAAAATTAGTGGAATATATGATTCCGACTTGTATATATTAGTTTAAAATTATATGTGAGTGGAATGTGGGGTCTCTTTACCATTTATGGTAATAATGAACCGGGACTCTTATTCGCGGACGGACCAAAATAAAAAAACGGAACTCCTATTCGCTGGCGGAGGGAGTATACACTAACAACATATAATCACAAATAAATACTCACTAAAAATATGAATATAATAATTTAAATTAGCACTGATATATAAACCCCCCTCCGTCCACGATTAATTGACACCAATTTTCTTTTTCGTCCGTCCACAATTAATTGACATCCTTACTTTGAACTCCTTCCATCCGCGAATAGGAGTCTCATTTTTCTATTTTGACACTAATTTTATTTTATGTCCGTCTACAATCAAAAGAGTTCAATCATGGATAGAGGGAATAGTACTTTATAATAGATGTGAGTAGTATAAAATACACTTACTAAAAATTAAAACAAAAAAAAGATTTTAAATCATAAACACACCAAAATAGAAAAATGAGTCATTATTTCACATGAAAGGAATATTAATTATACATTAACTACTTAGAATCATAAATAAACTGGGCAATTTCAATACCATCGGTGTTTCAAAGTAGCCTTTATATTATGAGCCATTCCTATCTAGTGCACAATAATATTACAACAATTTTCTGTTCATCATTATAGTTTCTCAAAGAATCAATCATAAGCAGGTAAAAAACTAGAGTCATTATAAGTAAATCTCAATCTTAAGTTCAAAAAAAAAAAGTAGGCAAGTCTCACGCGGTATATAATCCAGCTACAAAATTCTTTTTTCCCATACATCATCTGGGTTTGGATACATTTTTCCCTCATAAATAAGAGCTCTAAGATACACAGCAGAGCTGGTTTAGCTGACTGGCTGTTGGAGATTTCCGTGTCCATTTGAAGGAGGTCCGTATGAAGGGCTGGCTGCAGCATATCCGTAGCCATTGTAACCTTGCCTCCCATAATAAGCCCCGTTCCACTGACCATTAGCATCCATCCTCGACTGCCAAATAGAACGAAGAAAGTTTAATCAGATAGTTTCATGGGCCGAGAGCGAGGATTGACTAACACATATAAGCAGAGTTGTCTCTGTGGACTGTGGTATCATTCACTGTAAGAATTGGTGTTACATTTCAAAAGTATCAGACCCTCATATGGAAAAAAAATATCGAATTCTAGATTGCAGCAATAGCATGCCTATTAGTAGAAATAGTTTTCAGGTACTGATTAAGTTCAGTTTTTGCTTATACTAGTAAACAGTTTTCAGTTTCTGATTTGGGTCGACAAACTTACTGTATTTTGCCATGACAAGAATCCACTTTCTCTCAAGGCTATATTCGGTGCAATGCGTATACCAGGACTACTCCAATCACACAGCAAGAGTTGAAGGTGAAAGACTTACCTGCTTGTTACCCATAGTTCGACCCCATGAAAGACGAACTGTCTGCTTGCCAATAGTCGTCCCATTTAGTCTCTGAATAGCATCCTCTGCATTGCTCCTGTTAAAGAGACCATTGTCATCCCATGGTTATGCAACCAAATCTCAAACTTAGACAAAGCAACTAGAATTATCGCAACACTGGCCTGACAATAAAAAATTGTACTTCCATGCATATAGATAGGACATACAACTAGTAATAAATGGCAATTGATAGGAAATACAACTACCTATTGAATCCACAATCAGTTAAACGAATATCAAGTACATTTACATAATTAGTCTAATAATGGGGTGTTCGGTTGTCAAGATTAAATCTCATGATTTAATATGTGTCATGTTTGGTTCGTAAGATTGAACCCTACAACTTAATCCTAGATGGATAGTCTCATGATAATTAGTCATAGCCTCCCCCTCCAACTAAAATAATCCCACAACTTAATCCTAGATAGATAGTCTCATGATATTAGCCATGGCAACCGAACGCCACCTAAAAGTATAATTCACCAGTACACGACATCTTTCCATAAATAAGACAAACACATTAAAAAGTAGGAAAAAAATAGAACAGAAGGAAATGCCTGTCCAACTTCAGTTTCAATATCAAAACTGACACCATCTACAAGTAGCAGATTGGGATAAGCACCTCCATCTAGTAACCAGTAATTATGCGGACCAATGAACTTAATTACAAAACCATAATTCTTTTATTTAACCAAACATATATTATGCAATTTTTCATCCATTCTTTTGGCAGGGGCGGATATTTTCATGCAGTCTAGTAGGTTACTAGCAAAAGAAACATCATATTTGACCTGTTTGCGTATTGAACAAATCCACATCCCTTTCCAGCTGGTATTTTCACAGAGAGAACCTCTCCAAATGGAGTAAAAGATTGTCTCAGCTCCTCATCAGTTACATCAGAGTCAAGTCCTCCCACAAATATCTACAAGAAGCATGGGCAATATGATCATGCAATAACTTAGCATTAGCCAAGTGACTCCCACAAGAGGTCCAGGACTTACTGTTGTGTTAGATGAGTCGTTCTCAGGCTGACCTTGAGGGACAACACCATTTGCATATCCACCACCACCACCAGACAATACGACAGCTGAATCAAGAAAGTGAATAAAAATGTTGGTGGATGAGACTACAAAACTCTTATAGAACATGCGAAAAATTTATTCCGCACCCAGAAAGGTATCCTATTCATACTAAATTGGGAATCTTCTGCTACAGTAATATACTTGTGGATTACCAAATGGACAGTAGATAATAAAAGCCAATCTAACATAAATATGTAAGTCGCACCTTGGGAAGAATATTGCTGTTGTTGTTGTGGTGAAGTCTTTTTAGGGGTTGCAACACCAATTCGCATAGGTCTGCTAGAAACATAAACACCATTCATTTCATTCATGGCTCTGGTCTTTTCATTTTCATCTCCAAACCTGACAAACCCATAGCCTTTTGAACGGCCACTATTTGCATCAACCACAACTTTAGCGCCTTTTACAGATGGATATCTACTAGCAAACGTGTCGGTCAACATTGCATCAGTAACATCAGAAGCCAAATCTCCGACGAATATTGACAGATCAGAACCAACATCACCACCATTACCACCAGTATTAGGTCGCCTATCACCAGTGCTAAAGGCTGCCCAGTTCAAGCGAAATGGTTGCTCGGTATTCGGCATGGTGGTCCCATTAAGACTCTGCAGAACTTTCTCTGCTGCTTCATGAGAATTGAACTCAATGAATCCATATCTCTCAGAATGACCTGTCTGCTTATTGCGGATTATCTTGGCTGAGACAACCTGCATGTTTAGATAAAAGAAGTTATTAATATAAAGAGTAAATTAAAATCTTGTAATCAAATACTTCGAGGATTATGAGAGGCAATGATCAACTTATGGATCACCATGCATTCATATCGTTAACTTAGGTCTTCACATAGCGCTATAATGAAATGCAATCTTCAGGGAAATAAAATTCAATGTCTATGACCTATCAAAGGACACATCAAATTTACTAAATAAAATTCAAGTCCAATCAGTTTGTGCAAGTAAGCATTCCGAGAAGGCAACTTACCAGTTACAAAGTGGGTCATTGTAATTTAAAGCATTGGTGATTCTTCATTGCAAGTTAAATCCAACTAATTAGCAGACACCTTTTCAAAACCTTAGTAAGATTAATGAACTAATGTTGTTGAAGCATTAGTATATGTATGTTACTTATACTGTCACTCTGTCAGCCAGACAGAACCAAGTCAAGAAGAGGGGAACATTGTAATGCAGGACAACAAAATTTCTTCTATCTTTAAGGGGTTCAGTACAACGACTATTACAAAGTATCTTCTATTTAAGTCTATTTTAATTATTAATTTCATAATTAATGGGCTAATGTTGTTGAAACACAAGCAAAAAAAAACGATTAGCATCAGACATGGTCATAATACCTCTGCAATATTTATTTCCAACAGACATCAAATGCTAAAAAAACTACTCCCTCCGTTCCATAGTAATGGAGGCGTTTCTTTTCGGCACAGAGATTAAGAAAAATTGTGTTAGGTGAGTTAAGTAAGGGGAGAGTAAAGTGGAAAATGAAAAAGGTAGAGAGATGAAGAGAGAATAAAGTAAGAGAGAGCAAAATAGGTGTGGAAAAATGTGTTGACTTTTACTAAAAAGGAAAATGACTCTATTACTATGGAACGTACCAAAATGGCAAAATAACTGCTTTAGTATGGAACGGAGGGAGTAGTTATTAGTCCGTACAACCAAAATCTAAGTCGTAGTTACAAAAGAAAACAACATTCCCTCTCCTTCCCCAGTAAGGCAATAACTGTTAGTCTGTACAATACACAGGACCAAAGTTTTGGAAACTTGCGTTCTCAATGAACTCAAAAAGCCTTCGGTCTAGCATTAAATTTTCTTTCAGTTTATTTTTACCTTTTATTTTCTTTTTCTAATTTGTCACATACACTCAATTCTCAAACGCAATCAATAAGCTGCGCTAAAGGAATCCAACAAAAACATTACTGTATAATTATATCAACATAACTGCCACTTTTAAATTATAAACACGAAGCATACATCAATCACTATCCATCAAATAAGTAATACTATTTCATTACCTCTCCAGATTGAGAAAAGCACGACTGGATATAACCTTCATCCATCCACGGCTGGAGATCTCCAATCCAGATCGTTTTATTATCCTCGGCGCCGTTCTGAATCTGATTGCCGTGCTTCTGCCCCTGCGCCAGCTGCGGCTGCGGCTGCTGCTGCGGGTGGTAGTACGGGACGTAATGTTGATTGTACATCATGTGCTGCTGCATCGCCATAGCCGGATACTGCATCGCCATCCACTGCTGCTGGTACTGCTGCATCGCCATCCACTGCTGGTGCTGCTGCATCTGCTGCTGTTGCTGCTGCTGCTGCTGCTGGTTGTTGTTGTTCTGGCTCTGGTTCAAATCGCCGCCGTTCATATTGACTCCGCAGCAAAAATTCACCTCTCCGCCCGAGTTCAAATCAACTCCTCCGCAAGAGATTAGGTTACCTCTTCAACCAGGTATTGGATAGATAGGGGGAGAGAGAGGCAGGACTCGGAGAGGAGAGGAGAGGAGAGGAGAGAGAGAGAGAGGGGTTTGCGAAGTCGGCTAGCGAGATAGATAAAAGTGTGTGAGGGATCTAGGGTGGATTGGATTGAATTCAGCGTGTGGCATTGTATTTGACGATGCGGAATCTGAGCCGTTGGTGGGGAGAGGTCATGGATGGTGGCCGTTGATTGGGGAGGTGGTGGATGTGGGACCCGCGTCGTGGTTTTGATCTAACGGCTGGATTTGATTTGGGGGATAACAGCTAAGATCGACTGGATCTGAATTGACGGCTGGAAGATGCTGTTTGGATATTTCTAAATCTAGTTTTAGGGTAAAACTCTACTGGCACACCGGATTTGTGGGATTCCGAGCACATAGAATTTCCTCTTATATCCTTTAATTACTTGTCAATTTATCATTATGATTTATGTGACTATACTAAAAATTTAATATGCTCCTCGCATTCAATAATTCCAAACTTTCAATAATAACAGATTAATAGAGAATTATTATTGATTTAATACAGTGATGAAATTTCGGAACTCAATTTCAGTGGTAGGAAAAGTTGAAAATGTCGGTTAAAGTCAAAACAGTAGGCATCGTCGAAAAATGTCGGTTAAAGTCAAAACAGTTGTGTCGTCATAACCACTATTAACAATACTCCTTTAACGACTAAACATCGTAATATAAAATAAACTACAGTTGTATAATAAGTACTTCTTCCGTCTCATTCAAGATGCCAACCTTTTTCTTTTTAGTTTGGCATGCCCACTTTCTATATTTGGAAATAAATCACTCTCTTCTCTTTCCTTATTAAAATACAGAACTACATTTTTCACTCTATTTATTCCACCTAATAACTTCTCATAAAATCTCGTGCTACAAAAAGATATGGATATCCTGAGGGAACGGAGAAATATTAATTATCTGAATATTTTTTTAAAAATAAAAAGATATTACAAAGTGAAATGTTTAATATTGAAAGTAAATTAACTAGGGGTGCAGGTGTTAAAAGCACTATTTTATTTATGAAAAAATAAAATAAAATGATAAGTAGAAAGTAAAAAAAAAATTGCAAAATTTGTATGAAAACGTGCTTAGAAAATCAAAAAATATTTGTTAATTTTTTTAATAATGTTAAAAGGCATGTAGGTGAAAATGAAAAATAAAGATAATTTTATACGTGAAATAAAAAAATAAAAAATAATCGCATAATAGATTTGGGGCCATGGCCCCAAACTCCAATGTGCATTTATCTCTCATTCAAGAGAGTACGACCTACTTGCAATTTCCAAATTATAAATGTCCGATATTATTCTAACGAGTTTTATCGCTTTTATGTTTTACTATACCTTTTATAATATTTTTATTTTTATCTGTAATATCTATCTGTTCCAACTAAGTTGAAGCATTTATTTTGGACATTAAAATTGAGATATTGATTTAAATGGACTAAATGATGATAAAATAAAATAGGAGAGATGATAAGTAGGTGAGAGAAGTAAGAGTGATTAAATATTACTCCCTCCGTCCTACAGTAACAGTCATATTTTGTCATTTCGGTTCGTCCCACAATAAGAGTCACATTTCACTTTTTCCATAAATGATAAGTATGTATCACATATTCACATTCCATTAATTCATTTCACTCATATTCTATTATTAAACAAATATAAAAACATGGATAACATATTACACTAACTTTTCTAATTTCTTATTCTCCATATTTCTTAAAATTTGTGCCCACATTAAATATTATTTCTATTGTGGGACGAAGGAGTATGGTTTTTGTCAAAAATTGATAATGATTTAAAACATTCCAAAATAAATTAACTCAAATTAATTGGGATTGAGAAAGTAACTCTAAACACATTACTTCATTTATACTCACGTAACAATGTCTCCGTATCATCAATATCTCATATTTTATGAGAAAATTTAATTCGATTGGGTGGAACTTCTCGACAAATTAACTTAAAGACACAAACTTTCAATTTAAAAAAAATTAAACTGGTCTGATAAACAACGTTTAAAAAGATTTTAACTGAACAGAATTCTTCAACAAATGGAATGTGAAAAATTAAAATTAACGTTGATATGAACTGAAAATCAAAATTTTACAATAATATCTGAAAACAAAAACGAATATCAGAAAGTAAAATTTTCTTGAATTACTTATATAAATATGTTGTAGTCAATTAACATATCCAAATAAGTAAATTTAGATATCATAATATCCACTAATAAAAACCAATACAGATATCGTTTGTTTTAGGTATTTGCCAAAAATTAAATAGCGCAGAATTTGGTTTGGTCCTTTCTTCTTTTATGAGTCTTCATAATAGAACATTAAATAGTGAAATCACTCAAGATACTATCATGTCATAGATTTATAAATTATAAATAGTGAAATCACTCAAGATACTATCATGTCATAGATTTATTGGCCTTTTTATGGGCAACTTAAATATGACGCACTACAGATAATAATTTAAGGAAATGTATAGTTACCAACTATAGTTTAGATTGTACTGTATGTCGTAAAAATAGTTTTCTAATTTTTCTTATATAAATTTGTGTATGTACATATAATGAAAACAATATAAAGATATGTATGACAAAAGAAACAGAATTTTATTTAACTCCTCGTTTATGCAATTCGAATTTTCAAATGAAACAGCTAACACCAATTTAAGGAATATTATTGATTTTTATTAATGGAACATATACAAATAGCATATCCCTATGTGGAGTATAGAAATATACTTTATTTTCAATAAATGTCATATTAGATACAGTAGTCTAATGGTTTTGTTGTTGTGTTTTTAACTAAGAGGTGTAGGGTTCAACTCTCAACAAAAACATATTTTTTTTCCATATATTACTTTTTTATTTTACCAATTCATATTTCTTCTTATTATCAAAATAATACTTTTAAATACTTTATGAAATCAAATATTTACTGCTCTAATTATATCAATTTTGTATATAATATTATGAATTATGATGATTTTGAATGTATATAATATTTACAATAATTTTATATTTTTAAATGAGTAATACATATTTGCAAGCTAATGCATGTTTATATTTTATTAACGAAGCTAGTGCTACTTAAATATTAATGTATAATATTATTAATTTTATTGTTTAAAATAATATTAGATAAAATTTTAAATTCCGCTCCCGCTATTTTCGAGGTCTGGATCTGCCACTACATCGATTGTTGGTTTAAGCTTTGAGGAGATTTTGTTGTTTATTGTGGTGCATTATTTACATATATATTGTGGCCTGACATTTATATATATTGTTGTTGGTTTGTTATTTGTTAGTTTTTTTTATACTATGTTTTTTATATTTAATCGATTTTGTTGTTTGTTAGTTTGTTTTTTATGCTATGTTTTTTTTATATTTAATCGATTTTGTTGTCTGTAAATTGTTTTTTATCAAAACAGGCACATTAATTTGTTTTAATAAGGACTATATATTCAAAAATAATGAGTTCATAATTTTGAGATAACAATTTTCTAATGCTTTTGTTGTGATAATATCATCTTTTGCAAAACAATATCCACAAAATATAAAAATTTGGTATTATGCATTTACCCCTTGGCGTTATGCATTTTGTTCATTACAAAAAACTACTCTTTCTCAAATTTAACTTTGAACGCGTGTTGAATCTTCTCCTACTATTTCCTACACGCCTTTGAAGTAATTGAAGTAATTAAGGTTGGATGGAAAACCGAAAACTGTAGTAAGGTAGACTTGCACTTGGTCAATACGAAGATATCTTTGTGCCCCCACCATTTTCCATGTTTAGTTGGTCAAAATGTTCTAAATTTGGGGGTGTGGACCGTGTGATGGTGGGTGTTCGGAGTAGAGGGGGTGGGGGCTACAAAACTTTTGGTCAACAAAGTTGGATGGTTTACATAGTTGGACTATGGTTAGGTGCTTGACATAGAACTTTCAAATATTCCAATATTTAGTGTTGATGGTGAGAGGTTGCTTAGTCTTTATGGTCTTACTGTAATTGAGGGTTTAGTAACATAGTTCATCCATCTCATTTGAATAATTAAATACATACTTTGATTGGTTTGAAAGAAATAAAATGATAGTAGTACAAATCAAGATCAATACCTACCTCGTTAATTTTTCTCTCTTTTCTACTAATTTGATTTTTTAATTTTGAAATCGTTATCCAACCCTGTTTATCAATAAGATTATATTACTACGTTAACCAACAACTCATGATACAACAAAATTTGGTGGGGAGCCCACCAACAATACAATTTGACTTGGTGATTTTTCAACAAGAATGGAATATAGTTTTTTACTAGTACAATTCGACATATGGCAATGTATGTAAAGTCATGAAGACATAAGTGTGGGTAATATATTTAGACTAAAGTCCCTTTTTGGTCCTTAACATATGACGATTTTTTAATTTTAGTTCAAAACACTATCTTTTGAATTATTCGGTCCCTCACAAATAAAAATGGGTCACATTTAGTCCATTTTGGATGGTGCAGTGTAAAACTAACGGTTAACGGATGATTATGCGATTTTGACCAAATTAAGCGTTTAATTAAAAAAATTAATTTTTTTTCAAAAATAATAAATTACTACTATAATTCTAAGAAACCAATTACCTCCGCTGCACCTAAATTTCTAATCTTTTCCCTAACAATCACCTCCGCCGCCTCAATCTCCTCCTGCCCTATCAAGAAAACAAGGATGTGGTCGTCTCCGGCCACCTCGGTTGCATGAATATGAAGAGCAGTCGCAACAACGGCAGCCAAGAAATCTGGCTCTGGTGACTGGTGCGCTGGTGCAAAGTATTTCAACCGGAAATTTCCTTCCTGGAATGTTGAAAATTGGGGCACAATCAAAGTAATCACTAAACTTGACTACATCAAGAGTTGCGCTGGAGATTAGCAATTTGAAATGGACGAGCTCGAGCAACATCCTTGAGCAAACTGAAAAGAATGTTTGTATTGACGGTTTGGTCATGTGCCTCATCCACCATTATCACACTGTAGCTGGCGAGAATGGGCTCTTTGCGAAGCTGTTTACGGAATTCGTGGAGTAACTGTCATGTGTTTCAGAATTGTATTTTTCGATGTGCGGTCTTCGAATCGAATCAAGTAGCCGACTTTGTGCCCTAACTTCACCCCCTTCTCTCAAGCGGCGATGCTCACGGCCGCCACTCGCCTTGGCTGCGTGTATCCCTCCTCGTCAAGAAATTGTGGTATCTGCGTCATCTTCCCGGAGCGGGTTTCTCCCAAATCTACTGGGGTTCTTAGAAATTAATAAAATATAATTATTAACTTAATCCGGTCAAAATCGAATTAAAATTCGTTGACTGTTAAATTTTAACAGTTCCGTCCAATTCGGACTAAATGTGATCCAATTTTATTTGTGAGGGACCAAATAATTCAAAAGATAATGTTCTAGACCAAAATCAAAAAATCGGCATATGTTATGGACCAAAAATGGACTTTAGTTATATATTTATAACCAACTATGTCCTTCATGTTTCAACTCATATTAGTATTTCACAAAAACACAATTATTAATGTCATACAAAATTAAAATATGAGACTAAATGGAGAACCGGAATAGCATTGTGTGCTGTGTTGGATACGTGCAATTTTGATTATGTAATAACGTCGTCCATATTTGAAATTTAATAACTCAATTTCTCATATGAAAATCATCACATGGTCGGAAGTGACTTTTTCAAATTAGGGAGAATTCACTTTGAAAAAAGAAACAGATTAATGGATATAGTTATGAAATATTTGAGAATCGCAAAAACAATAATATATGGTGTAATTTCTTTTGTGACTTCCTGGAATTATACATCAATTAATGAGTAATATTTTAGAATCTGTAATTGTACTTTTCATGGCAAAGCTTGGGCCTGATTTACTCATTTGAAACCAGAGGCCATTAAGATGATCAGATTTTCAGGGGTTAAAAACACGAAATTATTACTAAAAGAAAGTTATTATAGTACTACTATATTGTTTTTTTTATTGAATAAAAAGATCAAACCACCAATGACGGTGACTTGGTGAGCAATAAAAGTTTCAACCCAACCAAAAACGGACAACAAGACGAGGGGTAGAACCATTGAAGGTTGAGGGCATCCACATCGCATCGTGTGGGTGTCTCCATCTCATCCCGGAGCAATGACGGATCCAGAAAACCGAACTCGTGGGGTCGAAAAACAATTAATAATATACTAATATTTAAATAATTATATATATATATATAGGGGTGTACTAGTATAACAACTAATTTTAAAGTTACAATGTACATCCAACCACGTGCTGCCACATGGCACGAAAAATGCAATATTGTATACAGAAAAATGCAATACGCATTTGTAGAAGCTATAAATGAATTTCGGCAGATTGCATTTTTGTTATATGCAGATTGCATTTTTTATTGTTAAGTTTTGCATTTTAGATATTGACTGTTTAAATTGCATTTTATATATAGACGGATTGCATTTTTATATATGAAAATGCAAAACTTAACAATAAAAAATGCAATTTATGTGAAAATGCAAAACTCAACACTATAAAATGCAATTTACATACAACAAAAATGCAATCTGCGAAAATGCATGTACAACTAGATTGCATTTTTGTGTTTAAAATATTGCATGTTTTGTGCCACATGGCAGCACCAGGTTGGATGTACGTTGTGACTCTAAATAAGGGGGCACCCTAGTGCTCCCCTATATATATATTAAAATATTGCATTATTTTTCATAAGCACGGTAATTAAATAATGCTAGTATCCATATTTTTGAAAATATAAAAAAAAGTATCATACAATAATTTAATTTTATTTGTAATTTTACAAATATTATTGTTATATAACTACAAATAAAAATAAAAGTCAAATTAAATCAAATTAATGAATCATACTAAATGACAATTATTTTTAATATTTTACACATTTTCAATTTACTTGGACTATTAATAAAACATTAATTAAATCAAACAAACTGCAAACACGTGTTAAAATACTACGAAGTATTTAAGTTTACAATTAAAAGAAAGAAATAAAATAATTTTGAACTTCTGCAATTTTTCTACCTTTTCCAATTTTCTCATGATGCTTTTTCTCTTTGCTGAAACTATTTCACCTCTCCCCTAATCTTTTTTCTTCAAATTTTCTTCCTCATTTCTCTTCCGTGGACACGAAGAAGCCGAAGCGTGGGATCGGAACTGATGCAGACCGTTGGGTCGACGACTGATTTTGTGAGGTTCTCGGAGGTATTGACAGACCGGCGGTGGGTCGGCTGACCCCACCTGGGTCCATCATTGTCTCGGAGAGACGAGACGACAGCGAGACAGCGATGCAAGCTTCGTCTCGTCGCCATCTCGTCTCCGTCGCGTCCCGCATCTCCTTCCGAAGAGGCAGCTGGCGAGGCGTCTCGCCACGCGCCTTGGCGACGTGACGAGCTGTGGTTCGTGCGTGACGCCCACTCGCCGGCCTACGAGTGGGCGTCGTTTATATCTATTAAAATTTATTTTTTTTAATTTTTTTTTAAATTCATAAAAAATTCAAAAATTAAAATATATATATAACAAAATTCCAAAAATTATACTAGCCGTTTATAGCCATTTTTTTTCAAATTTGTATTTTTCAATTTTTTTAAAGCCTCCAATCACTTCTATTAATACCAAATCATTTCCACAAATTATCCACCATAAAAAAAACTATTTATTCTCACTCAAACACTCTACATTCTTCATCTCTAAACATTTTTCTTCTCCCAAATTGAATCAGTTCATGGATCCATTTGAGCAAATGCGTCTAATAATGGAACAATCGCTAGAAGAAGATCGACGTAGGGAGGAGGAAGCCGCGGCGCGTCATGATCTTCATTAGACAACTCTTTCTTCTGCTTATTTGCCTCCAATTTTTTTAATGGTGTGTTTTTTTTTGTTTTTTTTTATGATTTTAATTATGTGTTTTTATTTTTTTAGGAGTTTAATTATGTGTTTTTTATATTTTTAGGATTTTAAATTGTAATTTTATTTTATTTAATGAAGTGTGTTTTTTATTAGTTGGATTTGTTGAAAATAAAAATAAAAAATGAAATTGAATGAATAGTTAAGAGATGAGATGGTTAAGAGATAAAAGAGATGTAGGTGTTGTCTCTTAGTTAAGAGATGGAGTGAAAAAGTACAGTGGGTGATAAGGCTCGTTTCATGCATTGGTTTTGGGTGATATTATATACTCCCTCCGTCTCAAGGAAGATGACCCCTTCCTTGGGCGGCACGGGATTTTATACAGTTAATTTTTGTGTGTTAAGAGGAGAGAGTAAAGTAAGAGAGAGGGAATAAAGTAGAGATAAATGTGTTTCCATTTTAAGTAATGGGTCATCTTGGTTGGGACAAACCAAAAAGGAAAGTGGGTCATCTTCAATGGGACGGAGCGAGTACTTTTGGAGGAGATAATGCACAAATTTTGAGCTTAAGTGTGCAGAAATCTGCTGGATCCAGGAGTTTGTGCTAATTAACCTGGCAGATGCAAAATAGCTGATTAACCTGACATATACGTATCTATCTCGTTATTAATGATTATATAAATTTTGCATATATTGTTGTGGTCTGTGGGTAAAGTTGTAGAATTCAATAAAGTTTGACTAATTTTTTTTGTAAAATATTTCATCTTTGCTTAAAGCCACTTATATTGTGATAATTCACATCGGGAAAGAGGTAGTACTTACAATTTTTTATTGACTTAATGAACTTATATTCTGAGAAGGGTATCGCCCAGTAAACCTATGACTGTTTTCTGTGTTGATTTATAGGCGTCTTGAAGGGTGGACAACTGATCCAAAAATTTAAAGTTGTTTCAAACCTTATCGACACATTCAGCGACTTTTTTTTTTTTGTGATGCTATATAGACACATCGAATGATAAGACAACTGACCTAAAGATTTAAAGTAGTTTGATACCAAAAGGCAAGGTCGAACGAATCACAACCTTTAACTTAATAAGTGTACTTTATTTTTGTATTATTGATACTGTCTATGAGTAGTATACTAGGGGTGTTCATTCTGGATATATATATTTTTTTATTTTGCGTGAGAAAAAAATAATTCAAAGCGTACTCACATGAAAGTGAAAGAGAAGAACAATAGATACCCAAAATGTAATTTCAAAAAATGTAGTCCCAAACTATTTCGGAGTAGTGAAAATTAGTCTTAGACAATTGAAACAATATTTCACCTTGCTTGCCAAAAAGAACAATAAAAAACATAAAAGTCATAAACAAAAACATACACACATTCATAAGGTAAAAAAAACTCTCCCATCAAAATTCCAACAGGGGAATCTACCTGTTAGCTTATACTGTTGAAAGAATCAATGAATAAATAAGGTAAACCTATATCATCTATATATACAGCAACAGCATGATCCAGATTCCTACAACTTGTAATCTTCATGCAAATAACTTTGATAAGGCGTTCCCTCAAGCGCCTTCTCGATGTCTCCCCAGTTCTCGACCTGTGAAGACAGCGATCCTTTGTGTATCTTCACCTGTCGGCTACTCAGGTCTCGAAGAGGAACCCTCAGAAAGTTCTGAACGTCGACTAATTTCTGCGTTAAAAGGAGATAACAACTTGATCTTGAAGATAAAATGCAACATAGATTTTGTTGAAATTGAAAAAAGTTTCAATGCGCCTCTTACTGTTCGATTGTTTATTATGTCCTCGTAGTAGAGGATAATATGGCGGGTGCTCTTAAAATATTCCATGGATTTGTTAACGAGATCTTCCACTTGCCTCAGGTTCGGTATAAGCAAACTTGCGTTAACAACTGGCTTGTAACTGGCAAGTATCTTAGCCTGCAGTAGTTATATAGTACTTTGTTATGACCTGCATTATGTAGAAAAGAGAGAGGAAGAGAGAGGAACGGACGTCATGGGTTGAGTGCACATGAGATCTGTGAGTCCCGTTTAGTAGCTTGGCGTTCTGGTCGAAAGAATTTGCTAGGATGGAAATCATACGACGCAGCAGATTCCTTCTGAAGAGAAAAATTGCTGAAACTCCTTTAGAGTTGAAGTATTCCACTATTTCTTCATGATGTTGCATTAATCCCTGCAAAGAGATAGCATAAGAATATCATCTAGAATCGAAGATATTGCTTTTTAAAACTAAGAGTTCGCTTAAACTCATTAGTAAAATGAATTCAATCTTTATTTTCTCTTGATTACTCTGTTGTAATCAGCTGCACATAGTTAGATAAGTTCCCATTGTTAATTTCTAGGTTGGCTAGGCACAAAACAGCTTCGAGAGAAGACGTGTATATCATGGCATCCCTCCAAATAGCACAAGGTGATGTGTAAACAAATTGATTTCAACATATACAAAGAAGCAAATCAAGACGTTGCTACCATTTTATATCACAAGATCAAGAGTTCACCTGGTTAAGCATCCATTTCAATCCAACTGCAGCTGTACACTCGTTTTTCGAGGCACTTGTGAACCAATCAAGATTATATATCTTATCCAATGTTTCCACAATTGTGGATATGTTACTTCTTCGAACTTTAACTGAGAAAATCTCCCCGTTGGAGCTAATGTTCATATGACTGTTCAACAACGTCTCAAACCATCCACTCCCAGACCTCTGTGTGGACAATATTGCAAAGTAACGTACGGGATTACATGCACATTCTTCCCTAATTATCAACCAAATCAGTAAATTCAGCAGCAATTCAAATCCGATTATCAGAGATAGTGCAGCTGTAGACAAAGTCTAACCTGTTGAAAGTCTCTGGTTTGGGGTAATGTACATAGGGCTTCTCAGAAGGCTCGATATCTGCCACATCACAAGCTCTCTCAGCCATCGGATAACTCAACAACCGCATAGTCGGGTGCCCGCCAATTTGCTTTAGACAGACTGAACATATGTAAATTCCACACACCATCACAAACATCAAAACCAGCATCCTCAATACCAGAGGATTTTTCTTTGGATGTTTCACAATCAAGCTGTCCTGAAACTCAAGAAAACACCATAGCAGTAAGAAAAAGAACAGCTTTTGATCCAATACCACGAACCCAAATACTTATAAAATTAATCTCTCAAACTTCCACTATATGACAGATATAAGCTTGGATTAAGCAACAAAACCTTAGGAAGATTAGATTAGAATGGTGAAGCAAAAGGGCATAATGTTGATATTACCAGAAAGAGATGTCAGCACATAAATCTCTCAAAATCCAAGTGAATGACAACAGAAAATCTTGGATTAAGCTCCAAAGAAGAAGTCATCAGCAACAAACCCTTAGGTAGACTAAGGATTTGAATGGTGAACACAAATGGCATTTTACTTTCTTTAAAAAAGTAAAATAAAAAGGCATGAAATTCAAATCAACAGAAAGAAACATCAGGTGAAACAGGATAAAGTTCACTAATTTAAACAAAATCTTGAAATGCCCTTTACACAGATAACTAAAAAAAAACATAATCACGAGCTTCCATTAACAATAACTGTAGAAATTCACTGAACTTTCAAAATCCTGACACCCCAGATCAAGAATGATTTTTTATTAAAAACAATCAATTAAAAAGACAATCTTTACACACAAAACCACACACTATTAGCATTAGGGCATGGTCTGTCATTCACAAATCTAAAAGAAATAAATTTCAAGTGAAGAAATAATAAGAAATCAATTTAGCAGGAGGAGAAGAGAAAAAGGCGTGCCTTTGCCCAGAAACAGAGATCGTCCGCCATTTCTGTTCAATGCCCAAAATGGAGAGCTCAGATTCACGGCTGCTTTACTCTTTTCCTCTTCACTGTTTCCATCGTTTTTCAAGTGAGAAAAGAAATTGCATGCAAATGCAACAATACGTGTATAGAGAGATAGATATCTATCCACCGAGGAAAAATAAACGCGAAAACATTGATCTTTTATTGCGGTGAAGACCAATATGATGAATGACCGTTGTCAGGCTCTGCTTTCTATATTAATCTCATGGATTAGAGATTGATTTTCTATCAGATTTGCGCCTCCCAACACACACTGACACACACACTCTCTCTCTGTGTAGGCTAATTAATTCTCCATTTCGTGGAATAGTATGTGGGTAAATTAACTTCAAACGACGTCGTGTGGCTTGCTTTGAAATAATCAATCATTATGTTGGAATTTAATCATTGTCAATCGATAATTACTAAACATTGTTAAATCGGACGTCAATCGATAATGGCTAAACATTTCATAAAGTTGATAAAAAAATCGAAATTTCGACACTATTGACAAATTAATCTCAATTTAATGATTCTGATTAATAATACTTTATATACGTGCGCAAAGCTATTTTTTTATTTGAGTTTGAAAATAGTTTGTTTATACAACTGGAATAGTACTCTATTGTGGAATTAACAAGTATTTCCGATTCCTGCGGCCGGCGAGCCACGCAAATAATTAAAAAAATTCATGTAAAACATAAAATCAAAGACGAAATCTGGATATTTGCTGAATTGAATAACTCTAGTGTTTTAGTACCTAAATTCATGTCCGTGCACACGACATTTTTAAAGGGAAATAAACAAAACTTTATATTGTTATATTCAGTATTTTGGATATTGAATTTCGAAATTAAAAGTGTCTCTATCCAATAATGGCAAATTCTTGAAAATTCTGGCCCCAATCAAATATTGGAAATGGGAACACAAGACAGAGATTCATGACCAGAATACAGGTAGGTGGCTTATTTGTATTAGATGTATGAATTGTTTACATGGAGTATTAGATTTTACTATACTATAATGTTCCGATATTCTTTTATTATGCTACACACAGAACACCATTTTCATTTAGTTCACATTAGATAATTTGTTTCACATGGATTAAATTAGGTTGATAAGGTCCTTAATCAATGGTGCTAACATAAATTGTGTACTATAATAGGAGCATTTCATTGTACTATAACTTACTCCCTCCGTCCCAGAATAAGTGAGCATAAACTTTTCGGCATGGAATTTAAGAAAATGTAGTTTTGTTCGTAAAGTGGAAAGTGAATAAAGTAGAGAGAAAAAGTAAGAGAGAGAATACTAAAAAAAATGAGTCGTTTATCTTTAGGACGTTTCGAAAAGGAATTCGAGTCGTTTATCTTAGAACGGAGAGATTATTAATTTGACTAAAAAGACAAGACTTTTTAAAGATAAAATAGCAGTACTAGTAAATAAAAAATAGAGAAAGCAGGCTTTTGCTGCACACATGGAGTAATAATTGGAAAATGGCAAAAAAGCGGTCAGTAGTGGGGAATGACAACGCAGATTCAATTCATCCAAAATATTTTATTAATTCCTTTTTTTTTGACAAATACACAAATAGGTGTACTTATACAATTGTAGTGTGTACTATTAATTCATGATTTTTTTTATTCGAGGGAACATCTTTTTTGGTCCATGAATTTTGGCAAAGTATCATTTTAGGTCCGTAAACTTTAAAAATATCATTTCAGGTCCATCAACTATGGATTAATATCATTTGAAGTACTTTCTTACTATTTCCAAATTTTTCTGGACAAAAATACCCTTAATACCTTAAAGGGTATATATTTTTAATAAACTTATCCTATACTCATATTTTTTATAAATATCGTTACTATATATTTTTGATGAATTTTCTAAATATAATTTGACCTTCAATATTATCACTTAATTTTGTGACATGCAAGAAAAGATCCTTATTAAATTTTTTATTATTAAAGAAAAGTTCTTTATTCAATTTTAAAATTCTTTAATATAAAAAATTGAAGAAGCAATTTTACTTGCATGTCACATAATTAAGTGATAATATTGAATGTCAAATTATATTTAGAAAATTCATCAAAAATATATTGTAAAGATATTTATAAAAAATATGAGTATATGATAAGTTTATTAAAAATATACCCTTTAAGGTATCGAGGGTATTTTCGTCCAAAAAAATTTGGAAATAGTAAAAAGTACTTCAAATGATATTAACCCATAGTTGATGGACCTGAAATGATATTTTCAAAGTTCACGAACCTAAAATGATACTTTGGCAAAGTTCGTGGACTAAAAAATATGTTCCCTCTTTTTATTTTAGTTAGTTCTCACTTTCAATATTTAGAGCATTATTATATTATTAGGCCGGAGTATTATTTGTAAATATAAGCTTAGTTTAATTTCTATTAATTGCAGATAATGGTAATAGAAAGAAAATCAAAGAACATTTCTCTTCTGTCTTTTACAAAAAAATTTTTTCTAATTGCATTGTTGCCTACATTTCTTTCAAAAAATTGCCATCATTAATGGACAGAGCATACAAATTAAATTAAGTCTGATCCACTCTTGCTTAAATATAGTTACTACAATTATTTACCCCTTCTTGCTAGGAAGAATTTTATGGTACTTCCGATTTTGTCACTTAAATTACCTATTTATTCCTATGAACTATTTATGTCAAAAAAGTTTCTATAGACTGCGTTTGGCGCATTCCTCATTCCCATTTTAATTTTTATCACACAAGAATTTAATGCCCTGTTGCTGTATTTGCAATTTTGCATTGAATCCTCTTCCCCCAGAATAAAAGTATATGCAATTAATTGTTCGATTCTCGAAATCAATTTTTTGTTTTTCAAATTTGAATTTCTTAAATATGCTCACGAATTAGATTTCATGTTGCTGTGCTGTTAAGAAAGATTATTGATGAACTTTAAGTTAAACCTCAGCATTAAAATGATGAAATTGTAGCGACCGCACATTACACATCATAAGCACTTATCACAAACATCATAACCAGTCATCACATTTCTTAATACGACCATTAAAATGATGAAATTGTAGTGACCTCACCCTACATATATTAGTATTACCAATGAGAAACTTCAATTACAAGAGTCGACAACCACGAAAATCATGCACAAGAAATCAGGATACAAAGTAACAAAACGAAAAATTGAATAAGCCATGTCATGATTCATCCATACAACCATCCACCTTACTATCTGAAATTAAAGGCATCAATTTTGACATCCAAAATTGCAAGGTAATGCTAGATCGGTTCATGACATGTAATCTTCAAGCTATATATAGATGCTTCATGGCATATCAATATATCATTTTGACCGCCAAATTGAACTGTTTGCATCACTTTTTGCATAAGAGAGAGTGGCGTCCTATTTAATTTTTATGATGACTTGAATGTTCGATGTATTGAATCAGTGACAGACACAATTAAGAACAAGGGGATACGACTGTACCCCCAAGACCATAAATAGCCTAGTGGTAAAATGCCCATATATCAAAGAGTATTTTTGTTTTAATTTGTTACTATTAGGTTTTGTTTATGTTTCGCCTACCTCTTGCCTCGTTTTTTAAAATCTATTTGTTTATGTTTTGTCTTAATTTGCTATATGTTTTACTTTTTTTTAAACATTGTATATAATCATTTTTTATTTTTTATGGTTTCTAATTAGATCATCCACAATGGGGCACAATGGGGCGGAGGATGCGACAAACGATGCATCCTCCGCCCCTTAGTCCACCACTGCAGCACCACGGACTATGCACATTTTATCCTCCGCACCCTATGCATCGTCCGCGGACAATGACACGGAGGATGCATCCTCCGGCCTATCTTCCGCCCCTTAGTCCGCCATTGCAGGGGTGCGGACTATAGGACGCAGGATGCACACATTTTTATTTTTATTTTTAATTCTTTTTGTATTTTCTTCTATATATATATCACCAATTTTTTTACTTCATTTCACACTTTTCACTCCACTCTCTTCCTCATCTCAATTTCTCTCTAAATTTAATAATGAATTCCGACAATTTTTCATTTTTGCAAGCACAAAAAATAAAAAATAAATATTGACAATAGGATTTGCCCTTAATTTATAGTGTTTTTATGTTTATTCTTGCTAATTGATATGTTTGCAAACATAAAAAAATAAATATTGTAGTGTTTAAATATTCAAATAATAAATAAAATACTTAGGGCGGGGGCATAGGGCGAGCTATAGTTCGCCCCATTGCAGGTGGAAGGGGCGGTGGATAAAATGCTGATGTGGCAGCGCATAGGGCGGGGCTTAGAGCGCCGCATCCTCTGCCCCACTGTAGATGCCCTTAATATATAATTAAATAAAATAATTTATTATATGCTCTCTTATTTACTTTTTTCACAATAAAATATATGATTGGATATAATTATTTTATTTATGGATTCTTATTATAGTTTGAGATTATATAGAAAATATAAAGTATTTTGTTTTATTTTAATATTTTAAACTCTTTCTAAACTAAAATAAATTATCTATTATATAGTACTACATATATTTTAAATAGTGAGTTTTTAAAAAGTAATAATATTAAAAATAATCCATTTTTATATACAATGATTCATTGGAAAAAACTAATTAAAATAATAGAAGAAAAAAAGATGGAATTGAGTTTTAAATCTCTAAATCGATATAATTATTTACCACACCCCCAATATTTAACTTCTAGATCCGTCATTGTCTTGAATGAAGGAGAACCGTCTTATTAATTAAACCACACTTCATTGTCTTATCAATAGCATAATATTGAAGGTGTGTGATCAAATACTAACTAATTTATAGTAATAACCAATAACTAATATCAACTTTATATGTTAAAAATATCAACACAAAGACATAAATTTATCAATATTGTTGTGTTGATAAACTTATTTCTTTGTATTGATATTTAATAATTTTAATACATAGAATTAAAAGTTATTAGTTATTACGGTAAATTAGTTAGCACGTTAAATCAACCTCATAATTGAATATATACGCATGTTGTTATTTAGAGTGGGAAATGGGTTATTACCTTTAGAGCTATAATTTCATCGATTCAGTATCAAACAACATGTATTGAATTGAACCACCAATTGTGGATTTCCTTGACAGTGGCATCTTCAATATTTTTTTTTTCTACAACACGAAAAGTAATATTCTGAACTTTGATGTTCGACACTCATAGCGGGCCTGGCCCATTACTTAATTTTGCAGGAAGAATACTATATAGATTATGGTATGGGCATTCGGAAATCCAACTGAAGGCCCAAAGTAGTAGGTCGCCCAGTTATACCAAAACAAATGAAAAAAGAATAAAAGAAATGATAATAAGAAACTCTAAAAATAAAGATCATAAATTTTAATTAATAAACTAATAAATATATTCAGACAAAAAGTAACTGGAATATTAATAATAGATAATGGATCCCACCTCAAATGACTGAAAATTTTTGTCAAAAGTAGAAGTGGGATGAAAAATGAACTAATCTAATTATTATTATTAGGGATGTATGAAATATGTACGGTATTGACAAGACGATGAAACGATTCTCATTTAATGTTGAATTGGAACTTGGAAGCAGCGTAGCAAACAAATATAATGATACTATAGTTCAGATTTGAATATCATATAAGAACGTTTTAATATTTAGAATATTCAATTAGATTTCAATTTACATTATATGGTAGTAATTCTTATGTAGGTAAATGATTTCATTAAAAATAAGTAAAAATATGCCAACTTTCAAAATGATCCCGACGAAATTAACAATCCCACTGAACAATAATTTCATCGAGGGAGTGGACTGTGATTTCTCATACAGCAACCAATAAAACAGCCGCCAAACCACCGCACCCCACATTAAACACCCCACCCCTAACAATAATTCACGTTAAATTCGTCATCACTCATCACCTATAACAATAATTCACGTTTATTTCGTCACCACCAATAAATCAATATTCAATAATCATCGCTCCAACACCCCCTCTCAACAATAAATAATTGAACCCCCCAAACCACACCAAAAACCCAGCCAAGATGGAGTCCGACCCGACCCAAATAACCCACGACTTCCCCCCTTTCTTCCGCGTCCACTCCACCGGCCACATCGAGCGATACATCACCCACGACTTCGTCCCACCCGGCCACGACCCCCAAACCGACGTCGTTTCCAAGGACGTCCTCATCTCCCCAGAAACCCCCCTCTCCGTCCGCCTCTACCTCCCCCATATCCCCCAATCCCACCCCAAACCCCCCCTCATCTTCTACACCCACGGCGGCGGCTTCTCCATCGAATCCGCCTTCTCCTCCACCTACCACCGCCTCCTCAACTCCCTCGCCTCCCTCTCCCGCTCCCTCATCGTCTCCGTCGACTACCGCCTCGCCCCTGAGCACCCCATCCCCGCCTGCTACGACGACTCCTTCGCCGCCTTCAAATGGCTCCACGATTCCTCCCCATCCGATCCCTGGATCACCGATCACGCCGATCTCAGCCGCGTCTACCTCGCCGGCGACAGCGCCGGCGCCAACATCGCGCACAACACGCTAGTCCGGGCTAGGAGTGAGGGCGGGTTCGGGATTGGATTTGCGGGCTTGATTTTGGTGCATCCCTTTTTCGGGATTGGGAAGGCGGATAGGTTGTGGGATTACATCTGCCCCGGGTCGGGCGGGGTGGATGATCCGAGGCTGCACCCGATGGCCCACCCGGGTGTGATGGCGGGTCTGGGGTGCGGGAGGGTGCTGATTTGTGTGGCGGAGAAGGATTTTTTGAGGAGCAGGGGATTGGGGTATTACCGGAGCCTGAAGGAGAGTGGATGGAACGGCGTCGTTGAGATGTTTGAGACGCCTGGGGAGCCGCACGTGTTTCATTTGCTGGATCACACGTGCGCCAATGCGGCCGCGTTGCTGACTAGGATTGTTCAGTTTGTTAATTCTGGAGTTCGTGTTCTGTCGAGTGTTTAGTAGTGTGGAGTGGATTGCTTGTTTATGCTGCTTCTCACATCTATCTGATTGTCAGGTGATTACTTATGCTATTAATCTTTTAGTTACTATGAACTCAACATTTACAATACATCTACTTTTCCAAATTCCTAGATAAAATAGTAAGTATTAGATATAATCTAGGATTGAGTTTTGAGATTATTTTAATCTGGAGGTAAGTTATGACTAATTATCCTATGATTATTCATCTAGAATTGAGTTGTGGAGTTGAATCTCATGAACTGAACACACTACATATTTAATTCCGATATACAATCTTGCAAACAGAACACCTCCTTAAAAATAGATATAAAATAATGTGCCCCAATGCGCAGGGCATGCCCTAGATTTTAACTTATCGCACTTGTATGCCCCCATGTGCTCCTAACAACACTGATCATGTGCGCATTTGGTTCCAAGGGAACAAAATTGGGATTTCAATGCACCCAAGGGGTGAGAAGGATAAACCGTTGTTGACGGATGTTAGTGAATGATGTTATCAATTGGGATTATCTTTTCCTTTTCTAACATTTCCCATCAAGTTGAGTTTTGAAGATCCCACCACTAATTGTGTCCAAGATTATGATTTGATTATCTCTTCCTTTTCTAATATTACCCCTCAAGTTAATTGGTGGGATCTCCAAAAAACTCAACTTGCAAAGTACACTTGCGAGATTTATCGAGTTGAATGCCTTGGTAAGAATATATGACTTCAGATCGAACAAATGGAAACTCCATAGCTCAACTCTTAATCTTCTATGCACCTATTACCGTTATGTGAAGGCAATGGTGTTACTGTTTCTAGCCATTACAATTTTAATATAATATCAATATGTCAGGTATACGTTCTAAAGTTAATAGCAGCAATGACAAGTGGCACACATCAATTAGCTCTTTCACGAGTGAGGAGAAGAAGAACAAATTTTATATTTTTGGTATCTCCCTCCAAAGGCACAAATGAGCTAGCACACCACACCTTACAAATTGACAGCTTAACCTTTTGAGGTTAAGGTCAAAGAAAAGGTACAAATTGGAGGAGGATGAAGGTGAAGCATTAAGAGTTTCGCCAGTGCGGTGGGAGTGGGGTCAAGACGATAAGAGGTGAGCGGGTCGCGCAATGGCTGCGGCGATCTGTGGACAAGGGAGGCATGGGTGTGGTGCTTGCGCAATCACAGTCTCCATTCGTCGGTGAATAGCAGTAGTCAACAATTGAAGAAGAAAAATGTGGAATACTAAGGGATCTACAAGTTCGTGTTTTAATAAGTAGAAATTAATAAGAAGAATAAAGTGGAATTCAGTTGATTCCATTCGCCTCACATAACACTGTTCATGATTTCTAGCTGAATCGATCGATTCAACCAGTTCAAAATGACTGATTGTCTAGCGGGTTTAAATCAGAGTGGATAAGGCATCGGTTCATAATTGAGCTGGTCGGACTAACCAGTCCAATCCAAATTTTAAACATTGTAGAGGATGTAGGAAATAATCGAAATAAAATGTTGTAATTTCTTTTCTTCTTTGTCTGTACTACTTTTTTTTAGATTTACAAACAGACAGAATTAATGGAATATACTACTAACGTAAGCATGGGATACTACAAAGATTTCTTAACCATATAAAATTATACATTACTATTGTATATAAGGTGGAATGTGTACTTTTATGATTGGACTTTTGTGCTGTTATAACTACTTTTTTTTTTTTTAATTATTGTACTAGCATAACTAGTTTTTAATTAGTCGACGACGTCGTTAAAAACTACGTCCCATATTTCTTTCCATCAAACTTTTATTACTTTAAACTTGTTCACAACTTTATTTGTAAATGATGGACATTTCATGATGTTTTTGTTATAATTAAATTGTTTAGGAGCTAATTATCGAGAGAAGTTGAGATGGTAATAAATTATTTTATTTTCAGCCTTTGAATCACGATAACACGTAGTGATTGGATCCAAACGAGGAAAAGTATGAAATAAAACAAAAACTGAGGAATTCAAACGAGGAAAAGTATGAAATAAAACAAAAACTGAGGAATCCCTTATCAGTTAAAATATGTGGTTATTTTCAAAGCAATGAATATATCGACCTTTGGTCCCCCACGAAAAAAAAATGATGAAAAGAGTATTCTCTAATATAATAAAATAAAAATTAAACAATGACTATGCAAAACAATGAAACAATCAAATTACGTGTCTCTAATGCACATAAGTTGATAGATAGATTTACGTCATGGTGCACTATTATGAGGACTGAGGTTATTATCGATCATAAAATCTGTCGTCATTTATTTGGTAAAGTGAAATAATAACTTCAAGAAACAGTGTGGTTAAGCATGAAAAAAAGTGTATATAAAAAAACAATATTCTAATGAGTTATCGCCATAAAATACATAAACCTATCGTTTCTCTTCTCCCTCATCACTCATCCATGGCCGACGAAATCCTCCACGATTTCTTCCCAATGCTAAGAGTCTACAAAAGTGGCAGACTCGAGAGGCTTATGGGCGTAGATGTCGTCCCTCCATCTCTAGATCCAGCCACGGGCGTCAAATCCAAAGACGTCGAAATCTCGCCGGAGATCAACCTCTCCGCCCGGATTTACCTCCCTCCCAACGCCGACCCCTCCAAAAAGCTCCCGCTCCTCGTCTACTACCACGGCGGCGGCTTCGTCATCGAATCCGCCTTCAACGCTCAGTACCACAAGCACGTCAACCACTTATCCGCGCTCGCCAACGTCGTCGCCGTCTCGGTAAATTACCGATTAGCCCCCGAATTCCCGCTCCCGATCGCGTTCGAGGATTCATGGCGTGCTCTCAAATGGACCGCCGAGGGCAAGGACGAGTGGATCAACGAATTCGCCGATCTGAACCGTGTCTATTTAGGCGGAGACAGCGCCGGCGCCAATATCGCCCACAACGTCGCGATGCGGGTCGGCTCGGAGAAGCCGGACGGGTTCAATTTGGAGGGGATTTTCCTCAATTGCCCCTTCTTCGGAGGCGTGGATCCGATTGGGAGCGAAACGACTGAGCCGTTCCGGAGTGGGGTGGAGTTTAGTGAGAGACTGTGGCGATTTGCTTGCCCGAGCTTTACGAATAGCGACGCGGGATGGGTGAATCCGGGTAAGGATCCGAAGATATCGGGTTTGGGTTGCGGGAAAGTGCTTGTTTACGTAGCAGAGAAGGATTTTCTCAAGGACAGAGGGCTGTATTACAAGGAGGTGCTGAACAATTGTGGATGGAAGGGTGAAATCGAGTGCGTTGAGGTTGCAGGGGAAGGGCATGTTTTCAGTGTGATTGTTTCGGATAATGAGACTGGGATTGATATGATTAAAAAAGTGGCTTCTTTTATCAATAAGTAAATGTATAATGTTTCGTGTGTTTATGTGGAACATTGAAACTGAAATAAATAAGGCTGTTTGATAATATTAATTTGGTCAGATTTTGATCAAAGATCGTCGTGGTGGTGGTTGATGAATGAGTTTATTTGTTTTTAAATTTTTTGGTTAATTTTTGGTGTGATTTGATATATGCTCGAAGTAGTTTCATTTTCTTAGAGCATTGGCAATAAGGGGTCTTCCCACGGCCGGGAAGGCTCCTATTGCGGCTGCCGAGATGATGGGCATGGCCGAGAGCGGGGGGACGGCAGTGGGAAGGTTCCTATTGCACGCTGACCGCCGAGCCATCCGAATTTTCAATTTTTTTCTTCATTTTTTATTTCAATTCTATATATACAACTCACTTCAACTTATATTTTAATAATTAATTGCATGTAAAGAGTGTCTATATGCTCAAAAGTAGTGTCTTTTCTCAGTATCTCATGCATTACGAAAATATGTCATCTATTACGAGATAGAAGAATAAAATTTTAAAGATTATTTGCATGTAAATATACAATTTCTAAGTTTTATTTTATCTTTTATACTATATGAATACATAAACTAGTTATGATACAAGTTATAACTTCTCTATCGATCTTGGTCACTAGGAAAAAGTTAGAAAGATTAAGAATTTCATTTAAAACAAGTCGTGATACCTTAACTTTCTGGGCAACAATCATATTATTTAACTAATTTTTTTGGCCCATTATAAATTCCTTTAGTTTTCGCATAGTTCGTGATTTTGATTGTCATGTTCATATTTTGAGAAATTTGAGGAAAGTAGTACTCCCTTCGTCCCCCATAATTTGTCACCATTTGACCCGGCATGAGTTTTAAGAAATGTAATAGAAAGTGGGTTGAAAAAATTAGTGGTATGTGAGTCCTACTTTTAGAGCATCCACAATAAGAATAGACCAGCCATAGGCCAACCACTCTATCTCCCTGCCACGTCAGCAGCACTAAAAATCCACATGTTACGTCAGCATTTACTCAAATAGGCCAGCCATAGGCTAGCCTCAATAAAAATAATTAAAAAATCAACTACATTTACGGAATTAAATTTATGATTAAATTGCGGAATTAAATTTACGAGACATATACGGGGAAAATTCATTAATTGCATTAAAAAAAGCACATTCATTTAAAAAAATAAATTACATAATAAAGAAAAAAAATTATCGCTGTGCAGTCTTCCGTGCCCACAACTCTTCAATTATATCCTTTTGGAGTTGAATATGAGCATCCACTTGGCGCATGTCGTCATATTCCTGGAGGCGGCCGACTTCATCGTGAGGTACCCCACGTCGTACGCTAGGGGTGGTCGTTCCGTGGCTTGGACCGGCTTCATCGTCATTGGCCCAACTAGTCAGTTGTACGCCTTCATCTTCGACGATCATGTTGTGCATGATAATGCAGGCGTACATTATATTAGCAATGCATTTGACATCCCACAAACGCGTTGGACCCTTAATTGCCGTCCATCGAGACTGGAGCACACCAAATGCGCACTCCACGTCCTTGCGCGCCGAATCCTGCTCTTCCGCAAAGTAGGCCTTCTTGTCATCCGCCGCGTGCCTGATCGTCTTCACAAAGATAGGCCACCTAGGGTATATCTCATCCGCCAAGTAGTAGCCCATATCATGCCGGTTGTCGTTGGCCACAAATGAGACGGCTGGACCGATGCCCTGACACTTCTCGTTGAAGAGGGGCGACGAGTTGAGGACGTTGAGGTCGTTGTTTGACCCGGCTACCCCAAAATACGCATGCCTGATCCACAGCCGGTAATTAGCTACGGCCTCGAGGATCATCGTGAGATTCTTTCCCTTGTAGCCGGTCGTGTAGGCCCCTTTGCAGGCAGTTGGACAGTTCTTCCACTCCCAATGCATACAATCTATACTGCCTAACATCCCGGGGAACCCATGCTGCTCCCCGTGCATCTGCATCAGATTCTGACAATCTTGGGGGGTAGGGCTTCGAAGGTACTGCTCAGCGAAAATTTGAATCACACCCTCACAGAAAAACTTCAGACATTCCAGAGAAGTCGTCTCACCGATGTGGAGGTACTCATCCCACATGTCTGCCGCGCCTCCGTAGACCAACTGCCTGATTGCCGTCGTGCACTTTTGGATAGGGGTGTGGCCGGGTCTGCCAGCCGCATCGTGCTTGAAGCGGAAATAAAGATATCGACGCTCCAAAGCGTCAACGATACGCATAAACAACTCCATGCGCATTCTAAAACGCCGCCTGAACATGGTTGCTGGAAACTGCGGGTCCGGAGCGAAGTAGTCGTCATATAGCCGCTGATGTGCAGCTACGTGATCCCGATCAATCACTGCTCGACGGTGGACAACCGGTGGAGGGCGAGGTACCGCCTGCTGTTCGACCGTTCGCATGTACCGCTCTAGCTCGCGGTTCATGTAGGACTCCATAGCCTCGTTCATCTGTCGTTCGTACTCCTCAGTATCCCCACCACTAACACCACTGCTACCACCCGCGTTACTCATCGCTCGATGTTGCTCTTGTACATAAATTTAGAGAGAGAGAAAACTCGTTAAAACAAGTGGTGCAAATGAAAATGAAACTAAAATAGTGTATATATAGGTTTTCAATTTTTTTTTTTTTATAAAAAAAACGAAAATTGGCGCTGGCCGATTGGCACGCCACAATGGCGGCCAGCGCCCTCAAATCGGCTAGCCCACGCCAATTTTTTCGCCGATTTGGCGCTGGCCGATTGCAATAGTTCGGCTAGCGACGCGGATCTGCTAGCCGGTCGGCTAGCCGTTATTGTGGATGCTCTTATATATTAGTTTTATAATAAAATATGAGTGAGAATGAGTTAGTGGAATATGAGATCCACTACCAAAAATGGTAAAAATGAAAGGTGACAAATTTTTAGGGACAAACGAAAAAGAAAATATGTGACAAATTTTCAGGGACGGAGGGAGTATAACTTACTCTAAAAAGTACTACTCCTTCCATTTTAAAGAAAATGATTCATTCCTTAGGCACAAAAATTTTATCATTTATTTTGTATGTGAAATGAAAAGAGTAAAGTAAGAGAGAGAATAAAATAGAGAGAAATATATTTTCATTTTTATTAATAAGTTATTTTAATTGAGATAAACTAAAAAGGAAAGTAAGTACTATTAGAAATTGATATCATATTAATACACTAATGAGAAACACTGCAGCATTATTTTTACACTCTGTCGTGAAAGCTTTTTGATGAAACGACAAGAACATTAAAGATTTAAGTAAGCTTTATGAGTTAATGACTAAATGACAAATACAATTATAAAGAAAGATCTTGAGTCATCGCCAAGGAGCATTTGCAATGTGGACGGTGGGCGGGTCCTCCTAAGCCCATGATTTGCTCCTATCGTGGAAATGACACCCCCCCACCCCCAAAATTGATCGCCAGGCTCCTATCGTGGGAAATGAGCCCCCCCCCCCAAAAAAAAATAATTGATCGGCCCTAGCGGATCGACATGGCAGTCGAATCGCCCTCATCTTTTTTATTATTATTATTGTTATTATTATTATTATTATTATTATATTTTATTTCATATTTTCTATTTTCCATTTTATAGTAGCAGAGTTATTTTTTTTTCATTTTGAACGTTTCAGAGTAGTAGACTCATTTCCATTTGTAGTAAAAAGTACTCCCTCCGTCCTATAGAAGATGTCACACTTTCCTTTTTAGTTTGTCCTACAAAAGATGTCACATTTCTATTTTTGGAAAAAATTCTCTCTCATGTGAATATAAAAATAATATTTTCTCTCTCCATTTAACACATAAAACAAAACCTCCTAAAATCTTGTGCAGTCCCACAAGTGTGACATCTTTTGTGGGATGGAGAGAGTAACACATTTTCCCATTCTTACTTTTCGCTCTCTTTTACTTTATTGTCTCTACTCTTCAACTCTTCTACTTTATTATCTTTTTATTTAACAAATTACACTCATTTTTCTTAATCCATGTGCCGAAAAGAAATGTCTCCTTTACTATAGAACGAAGGGAGTACTGTGAATATCCCATCCCATTCTTTCCATTTCCCACACCAACATCTTTATCTTCTTTCATTTTCTCTAACTTTTTCTCGATCTTTAAGAATATCTACGGCTTCCGGTTGCGATTCCGTTGACGAAGTAGTAAAGCGCGTGATACAGCATGTGAGAAGCCAATTGGGAGTCGGTCCCCAGGCCAATTCGGCACCGTCAGTCAGTCGACTGTGACCATGCCGCGGCTCACGACCGGCTGTACCCGGATTAATTTGCCGAGTAGCCACAGTGGGGCCCGACGGTTTTCCGTCGGCGTATCAGAATGCAGCGAAAGCTATTCTTGCGCATTGCTAATGGGTTGTCGGCGCGTTACCCGGACTTCCAGCAGCACCGGGACGCCGCCAGCAAGCCCGGATTGTCGCCGCTGCAGAAGTACACGACTGCAATTAGGTAGTTGTCTTACGACGACAGATTTGTTTGACGAGTATCTTTTTGGATTCAAGAAATAATCAAAATAAAGCGTTAGAATTTATTTTCTTCACTCTTCGTGCTAGTCTTTTTTCTAGAGTTAGAACATCTCCAACTAATTACATTAAACTCAGACTCATTTGAGTGTAAAAATCACATCAAATATGATTTTTCTCCAACCATTTGTACTAAATTCAACGTTAAAAAAATATTCTCTATATTATATCTTTTTTCACTCATAAAATTTAAAAAAGTTTTCTATTTTGGTTTAATATAAACATAAAAATATATAGATATTCTTAACTCAACCATAAAAGATTGAATTAGTTTTGGAATACTATTGGAACTAATTATCTATGTCTTTTATTAAGCTTATTACTATATAGTATTGATGATGATTATACAAACCATCAAACCAAATAGAATATGCTAACGTCGTGAACATGGGAGACGACAAAGAGTTATTGCCATAAAACTACTAGTGTATATAAAAACAATTTTCCAATGAGTTATGCCCATAAAAGCAATAAACCTATCATTTCTCTTTTCCCTCATCACTCATCACTCATCCATGGCCGACAAAATCCTCCACGATTTTTTCCCAGTGTTAAGAGTCTATAAAAATGGGCGAGTCGAGAGGCTCATGGGCTTAGACCTCGTTCCCCCATCTCTAGATCCACTCACCTCCGTCCAATCCAAAGACGTCGAAATCGCGGCGGAGATCAATCTCTCCGCCCGAATCTACATCCCGCCCAACGCCGACCCCACCAAAAAGCTCCCGCTCCTCGTCTACTACCATGGCGGCGGCTTCATCATCGAATCCGCCTTCTCCCCGTTCTATCACAAGCACCTCAATCACTTAGTTGCCCAAGCAAACGTCGTCGCCGTCTCGGTTAATTACCGATTAGCCCCCGAATTCCCGATCCCGGCTGCATTTGAGGATTCATGGCGCGCTCTCAAATGGAGCGCCAAGGGAAAGGACGAGTGGATCAACGAATTCGCCGATCTGAACCGTGTTTATTTAGGCGGAGACAGTGCCGGCGCGAATATAGCGCACAACATGGCAATGCGGGTCGGGTTGGAGAATCCGGAGGGTTTCAATTTGCTAGGGATTTTCCTCAATTGCCCCTTTTTTGGGGGCATGGATCTGATTGGGAGCGAAACGACGGAGGAATCCAAGCGTTGGAGGGAGTTTTTTGAGAAATTGTGGGGATTTGTTTGCCCGAGCTTGAGGGACCGCGATGAAGGATGGGTGAATCCGGCTAAAGATCCGAAGTTATCGGGTTTGGGGTGCCGGAAAGTGCTAGTTTATGTAGCAGAGAAGGATTTTCTCAAGGATAGAGGATTGTATTACAAGGAGGTGCTGAGCAACTGTGGATGGAAGGGAGAAATCGAGTGCGTTGAGGTTGTAGGGGAAGACCATTGTTTCAGTATGATTAATTCGGATAGTGAGGTTGCGATTGACATGATTAAAAAAGTGGCTTCTTTTATTAATCAGTAAACGTATAATGTTTCATGTGTTTATGTTCAACATTAAAGCTGAAATAATAAGGGTTGTTTGGTAAATGTTAATTCGTTCAAATTTAGATCAAGGTGATGGTTCATGCATGAATTGATTGTTTTAGAAAATTATTACACTCTTTTAATTTTAGTGTGCATATGTATCTTTTTCGTCTAGATGTTGTGTTTGACACCTTTTTGCAATTTATTTATTTCATATTGAATGGTTGTGTCACACTCATACCACATCCAATTCAATTGTATAGTAAATACCTGAAATAGATTAACAACAAGCTTTCTCTTTGGAAATTCTGGACGAAATGGAGGCAACAACAATGATTTCTAGAAATGAGGTAGACTATTATACTTGCGCTTTTGTTATTTCATAAATGAGTGAAGCATTCACCAATGAGTAATACAATCCATAATTTTCAAATTAAATGCACAATTAGTTACGCATGCTCAAAATGCGTATCACCCAATTATAGAAGTAAAAAATATAGCCCATAATGAAATTCAGTGGATATATCCATCCATTTTGAGAATTTCGCCATACATTAAAATGATATATAAGCATTCATGACACGATTAAATAAGGCTAAATCAGAGTATGGTCCCAACAGATATGGACACAATACAACACGAGCAAAAGTTAATTCGTGGTGACATGACAAATAAGACCCGTGAATTGTACATGTGTGTGCATGCCATGCCTAAAATTGTCAATCACAACAAATTCTCGTCGTGTCGTCGAAGAGTTATTGCCGATAAGTGTATAATTTGCTCTAAAAAATATGTAGGTGAGTGTATATATAAAATAAATTAGTTTTACTAATTAATGGAAAATACACAATATACATATGATTTTTTTCCAACTTATTAGCCGGAAAAGAAATGTATTGCCAATAAAGACCCACTTGATACTCAAGCTTATATATGACATGATACAAGTGACCAGTGGCGGAGCCAGGATTTTAATCATGGGGGGCCCAAATTACTGTTCAATTTTATTAATTTGTTTCGATATCAAGTTGTTTCAGTATCTACAATATGAAATTAACTCGAACATAAGTAATAGAGAGATGTACGCGAGAGACGGATAATGAGATCGATAACTAGAGGATGGTAATAAAAATAAAGATACATTGACAACGTCAACATCGATATAATTAAAAATAAATAGCATATCATTAAAATTGATTTTAAATAATATTATTATGCTATGACATAGTATTTATGTATGTTCTAAAATTATGAAAATTATTCTTAATAGTTACAAAATAAAATTATTTATACAAGATTACTAGCTATAAGATTATAAATTACTAGAGAAAATAAACAAAACTATTAGCATTAGAATATCTAATAGAACATAAACATATTCAAGTCTCAAGAGAAAATTTAACATCATATTTATAGATAGTGATAAAAAATGACAAATTTTGCAAGATCAGGATTCGAACCTGAGTTCACTCAGCTACATGTGCATCATCCTTACCAATTGCACCACTATAAACTTTGTTAATTGTTTTGTACATATATAATATATAGGTAAAGTTGGAAAGGGTGAGGGGCCCAGGGGCCCCCCTGGCCCCACCCTAGCTCCGCCCCTGCAAGTGACCCTATCAGTAATTGCAGATAAAAGAGATAATTTACTCAAAACGGTACATGTATAGATGATCATATTAGTGCACACAAATGTATATACTACAAAAATATATATTTTTTCTAACAGAAAATACACAAAATATTATTTAATTACTTAAAATTTATTAATGTAGGATATTGGTGTTTGGTAATTTTAAGAACTTTAAAGACCTAATCTGTCATTTTTTTTTTCAAAAGTCAATTATTTTAATATCATTCTCCCACCGTCCCATAAAAATATGGACAATGGATCTGACACGAGAATTAAGATAAAATTGATAAAATAAGAGAAATAAGGAGATTGGTATGGTAAAGTAAGAGATGATGAGAAAAATAGGTAAAGTAGTGTTAGTGGATAGTGAGACCTACATTATTAAATTGATATAACTTCCCAAAAATAAAATGCATATATTTTTGTGGGACGGACGAAAATGAAAAGTGAACATATTTTTATGGGATGGGAGAATACTATTTTTTTGCCCTTTTTTACTAAATCAATCTTTCCTGACTTAACTTGGTTAACATCATTTTCTTAAATCACCGGTAGAAAATAGACAAATTGATTAACCTCAACATAAGTTACTCCATGCGTCCATGGATAAATGGTCCAATTTAAATTGACACGAGTTTTTAAAAATATAAAAAAAATGAATGGATAAAATTAGCAAAATATGAGTCATAATGTTATATAGTATATGAGTGGAATGCATTAATGGAACGTGACTAACTGAATACGTTATTTAATGATGGACGGAGGGATTATTATTTATTAATTGAAAAAATACAAGTCCTCATTATTAATTATATACAAAACCATATTGATAATAACTCAAACTCTATATCTTTTAGTTGGAGGAGAAGTCATGGAAGCTTTCTATTGAGCAGACGACAAATGCAGTTTGTAAGAGTGATTCCATTACTAAATGTGGATAAGAGTGAGTATGGTCTATTCACAATATGGTCTATTTTTTGTGGACGGAGGGAGTATGAAATACTCCTTCTGTCCCCCATTAGAGCATCCGCATCGGTGCTCTTGCTGAAGACAAGAGCACGAGCAGCTAACATGACATGTTCTGGTTGGCCGTTGGTTTTTATCATTTATTATTATTTTTTTTAAATTCAAAAAAATCTGAAAAGTTTAGATTTAATAAAAAAAAAATTCCCACTTCCCAATAAAATGTATCCGATTTTCCCACACTTTTAATTAATTTATTTTTATTATTTTTACCCCAAAATTCACACTTTCATCTATAAATACCCCCATTTTAACAAAAAAATCACACTATACCAAACAACTCTCTCGCTCTCAATTTTTAGAATTTTAATTATGTAATTTTTAATTTTTAGAATTTTAATTATGTAATTTTTAATTTTTAGAATTTGAATTATGTAATTTTCAATTTTTTAGTAATTTGTAATAGTATTAGGTATTTTTATTGCATTTTAATATTGTGGAAATGTTTTTAGTAATTGAAGTATTTAAATTGAATAATAGAATGGTGAGACCTTTAAGCATGCTTTTGCAGAAGAGCATGGATGCGGGTGTTGTGATTTTACAGAAGAACATGGAGTAAAAAATGAATAAAAGTGGGTCTGCGTCCACATCCATGCTCTTGCCTAAGTGGACTGAAAAAAATTAGTGAAATATGAGTCTCATTTTTGTGTATTAGTTTTATAATAAAATGTGAGTAGAATGAGTTAGAGGAATATGAGATACACTTATTATTTATAGAAAAAAGTAAAAGCGGACAATTAGTGGAGGACGGTTAAAAATGGATAATTAATAGGGGTGGATAATTAATATGGGGCGGAGGAAGAATATATGAAGGGAGATTACCAAAATAGACACATAATTAAAAATGTATTTCCAGCTAAGTCAACTAGTAGAAAAGATTTAATGTAGTGATTATTTTCAAAAACCTATATGCCCCATCTAATTAATTCTTTCCTAACAATGTACTTTCGTCGACTATTTAGGAAAACAATGAATTCAAATTTATGTAGAGATAAATAATGCTCTAAAGAATAATGGGTTCGTATCCTATCCCATTTCTCATTTTAACCGCCAAACCAAATGGAATATGCTAACGTCGTGAATATGGATTTATCGCCATAAAAGCACAGTGTAAATAAAATCAATTTTCCAATGATTTATGATAAACCTATCGTTTCTCTTCTCCCTCATCACTCATCCATGGCCGACGAAATCCTTCACGATTTCTTCCCAGCGCTAAGAGTCTACAAAAATGGGCGAGTGGAGAGGCTCATGGGCTTATGATAAACTGGTAAAGATGGCATGATTCTACCGAAGTATGAAGAAGAGTAGAATTGTAGAGAAACTTGATTTCGTATTATTGAATGAATCTCAATACAAGCACGAGCCCCTTATATACTAGGATGCTCGGTGTAGATACCACAAGAGCAGAATATAAAAGCTCTAATCTAAACTAACAACAGAAAATAGCCTCTAACTACTTGACAGCTGTAAACTCTTGACAGCTCAATGACAGCTGTGAACTCTTCTTCAAGCCTTCACCTCAGTTTTCTTTCTCGAAGCTTCCATATAGTCTAATAGCCCCCTTCAAGATGGACTGTACACAGTGGTGAAATCCATCTTGTGCAACAGAGTATGAAAAGGTCCAGCTGCTAATGGTTTAGTAAAAATATCTGCCAGCTGAAGATGATTATGAACATGTATAGGCTTGATCACCCCTTCAACCAGCTTCTCTCGAATGGTGTGGCAATCTATTTCAATGTGCTTGGTACGCTCATGGAACACCGGATTAGAACTAATGTAGACCGCCGCCTGGTTATCACAGTAAAGAGGAACCGACTGCTTCACATGAACTCCAAAATCTTTAAGCAAAGCTACAATCCAAACAACTTCACAGCAAGCTAAAGCCATTGCCCTGTATTCAGCTTCAGCTGAGGATCTAGAAACAGTGTGTTGCTTCTTTGAACGCAAAGAGATGAGAGAAGTTCCAAGAAACAAGCAAAATCCAGAAATACTTCTTCTAGTATCAGGGCAAGCAGCCCAGTCTGCATCAGAAAAAATGCTTAAAGAAGGATCAGCTTTGGCCGAGTAGAACAGATCATGGCCCAAGGTGCCTTTCAAATATCTGAGAACCTTCTCTCCAGCTAGCATGTGCCCTGAGCAAGGCTTAGACAAGAACTGACTAAGCTTATTGACAACAAAAGTTATGTCGGGTCTAGTTATGCAAAGATAGACTAGTCGACCAATCAACCTCCTATAAGCTGTGGGGTCAGAGAGGAGTTCCCCTTCTTCTTGTTGGAGAGTTTTGGTTGAGTCCATTGGCACTGTAGAGGGTTTGCAACCAAGCAGCCCAGCATCAGAGACCAAATCCAAAGCATACTTGTGCTGAGATATGAAGATTCCACTATGATTTCTAGCAATCTCAATACCTAAGAAGTACTTAGGAGCACCAGGATCTTTATATTTAAAGTGACCATTGAGAAACTCTTTAAAACTGCTGATCTGAGAATCATTGCTGCTTGCAACCAGAATATCATCTACATAGATGACAACACCAAAAAAGGCTCCATCACTGGAGTGTTTATAGAAATATGAATGGTCTGATGCTGACTGCAATAAGCCAAAGCCTGATAGCACTTGGGAGAATTTTAGATACCACTGTCGCGACGCTTGCTTTAGACCATACAATGATTTCTTCAATCTGCACACAAGCTTCCCAGATTCAGGTGGAATATCTGGAACTGCCAGCCCCGGAGGCAATGTCATATATATTTCTTCATCAAGCTCACCATACAGAAAAGCGTTATTAATATCAAGATGAGCCAAATGCCATCCATGAATAGCAGCCAAGGCCAATACCATCTTAACTGTAGTGAGCTTTGCAACTGGGGAGAGAGTATCATGAAAATCTACCCCA
Source organism: Salvia hispanica (assembly GCF_029641045.1). NCBI lineage: Eukaryota > Viridiplantae > Streptophyta > Magnoliopsida > Lamiales > Lamiaceae > Salvia > Salvia hispanica. The sequence goes on along the minus strand of NC_142692.1, from coordinate 45,233,033 downwards.
GCTTGCTGTGTGAATCCCTTGGCCACCAAACGGGCTTTATATCTTTCAACCGTAGCATCAGCTTTAAATTTAATCTTGTATACCCATTTGCAAGATATAGGAATCTTGCCTGGAGGTAAAATAGTAATCAACCAAGTATCAGTTCTGATCAGAGCTTGTAACTCCTCTTGCATGGCCAAAACCCATTTAGGATGTTGGGCAGCTTGTTTATAGGAGCTAGGTTCAGTGAGTATGGAAAGAAGAATGATGAACTTGAGGTAAGGTTGAGAGAGCTTGTTCAGAGAAAAATATGAGGAAATGGGATATTTAGAGGAAGAGACTACTAAGTTACATATGTAGTCAGTTAAATGAGATGGTGTCTTGATGGTTCTTCCATAGGCAGTGTGGTGAGGATTTGAGGGAATATCAGTAGAAGCATTATTTGGAGAGAGATTTTTCTGAGGCAGAAGGGGGAGTGAGATATCAGTTTGAGATGAAGAGACATTATTATCAGGAAAAGAAGATGGTGGCTGATGTGAGAATGGGAACTCAGTTTCATGAAAAACAACATTTCTACTGATGAAAATGTTGTTTGTCTCTAGATCCATCACCTTATAGCCTTTATACCCAGAAGGATACCCAATAAAAACACATCTTATGGCTCTAGGGGAAAATTTATGCTTGCTTTTATCCAGGGTGGAAGCAAAGCAGAGGCAGCCAAAGACCTTCAAGTTGGAATATATAGGGATTTTATTGAACAGAACTTGAAAGGGTGTAGTTTTATTTGGGAGCACAGATGAAGGAACTCTATTGATGAGGAATGAAGCAGTGAGAATGCATTCACCCCAATATTCCATAGAGAGATGAGATTGAAACATCAAGCTTCTTGCAACATTCAACAAATGTTGATGCTTTCTCTCTACTTTTGCATTCTGCTGTGGTGTCTCTACACAGGAATGCTGGGTAATGGTTCCATATGAGGAGAGTAAGGACGTGAGATTAAACTTGGAGCATTATCACTTCTTATAACTTTGATTTTCTTTAAGAATTGGGTATGTATAGTGGAGAAAAACTGACTCATAACAGCTTGAACTTCAGATTTTTGAGTGAGTAAGAAGGTCCAAACGAATCTGGAAAAGTCATCAACTATGGTGAGAAAATATCTGAATCCATCATGTGTAGGAGTAGAGAATGGCCCCCATACATCACAATGTATCAGATCAAAAATGGCTGATGAACTATAGGTGGAAATTGGAAAAGGCAGTTTCTTTTGTTTGGCTAGAGGACAGATTTGGCATGTAGATAAGTGAGTGTTTGATGGAGACAAAACATCAGATAGAATTTTCAATTTATTGAGTGAAGGATGGCCCAAACGTTGGTGAAACATCCAAGCTTACAACTAAATTAACAAAAGCAGCAGAATAAGAACTGCTAGTAGAGAGACTTTTATGAGAGTGGGATTGTTTCATACTTTGATTAGCAGCTGGAGAGTCTGCAAAATCAAATATGTAGAGATTTCCAACTCGTTTACCCCTCCCAATCATGGTCCCCAGTAAAGCTTCCTGGATATGGAATTGATTATGAGTAAAGGTAACAGTACATGAGGTGTTTTTGGTGAGAGCACTCACTGAAATCAGGTTGAAAGAAAAGGAAAGGACATGTAAAACTGAGGTTAGAGTGATTTGAGAGGTGAGATTGACAGTACCTATATGGGTGATTGGTGCTGTCTGGCCATTGGGAAGGTTTACAGAAGCATTGGAGATTGGTGATGCAGAAGATAGGAGAGATGGATCATAGCAGACATGGTGTGTAGCACCTGTATCTAAAATCCAAGTAGAAGAGCTAGAGCATGATGATGATAAAGTATTTACAGAAGGAGAAAAGCAAACTGTACCAGAAAAAGGATTATATGATTGAGTTGGTTGAGCCTGATTCTGAGTCGGTGAGAACTGAGTATTATCAGATGGAGAATTTAGGGAGTTTTGATTGTGGAATTGGCTCTGCAAGAGGTTCACAAGCTGCTGATACTGATCCATACTAGGCAGATTCATAGCAGCCAAGGGAGACACCTTCAAGTCAGAAGCATTAGAGTTATCTTCAACACAATTTACTGATCTGTTGTGGTATGAACCAGATGAGTTAGATCCAATTGATTTGCCTTTTCCTCTCCCAAATCCAGGGGGAAAACCATGCAGAAAAAAGCATTTATCCACAGTGTGGTTAGTTTTACCACAGTGACTACAAAGATATTTGTTGAGGCCTCTGCCAAAGCTAGATGCAGCATTTGCAAAAGGCTGCTCACTTGTGACCGGAGCTGGATTTGGAGTTGGAATAGAATAAGCTGAAGATAGACTACCATCGATATGCCGCTGTCTTTCCTCCTGAATAACTAAGGCAAAAACCTTAGAGAGTGGAGGCAGAGGAGTGAGTGATAGAATGTGAGATCTGATTTGAGAAAAAGTAGAATTCAAACCAACTAGGAATTGCATAGTGCAATCATTCTCCTGGTGTTGATTCCACCTTGTTGCACTGCCACAATTGCACCGATTACAAGTGCACCAAGAGAGTGGCTGTGAATTTTTGAATTCATCCCAGACAATTCTCAAACTTGTGAAGTAGCTGCTAACATCAGAAGATCCTTGAGAGAGAGTCATCAACTGTTGCCGTAACTGATATAAACGAGCAGAATCACCTAAGGAGAAACGCTCTTTCAGATCTGACCAAATTTCATACGCATCATCGAGGTACATAATACTTGAACATATCTGAGTAGAGACTGAGTTTCGCAACCAAGCAACGACCATGCTGTTGCATCTGATCCATGATTGATATAGAAGATCATCACGGTTAGGACGAAGAATAGATCCATCAACAAAAACCAATTTGTTTATAGCTAGGAGAGCTGTGATGAAGGAACGACTCCATGTGATGTAATTGGAGCCGATCAGAAGCTGTGGAACGAGAATTACACCAGGATTATCACTTGGGTGAAGAAAATATGGACTAGAGGTATCTTCAGTTGGTGGAGCTTGAGCTTGATTTCGACCGCCGCGACCATTCATTTTGATCGATTGGTCGGTGGAAAAGAGAGATCGACGAGAGAATAGAGATCAGAGTGAGAATGCGGAAGGTTTATTCACTGATACCATGATAAACTGGTAAAGATGGCATGATTCTACCGAAGTATGAAGAAGAGTAGAATTGTAGAGAAACTTGATTTCGTATTATTGAATGAATCTCAATACAAGCACGAGCCCCTTATATACTAGGATGCTCGGTGTAGATACCACAAGAGCAGAATATAAAAGCTCTAATCTAAACTAACAACAGAAAATAACCTCTAACTACTTGACAGCTGTAAACTCTTGACAGCTCAATGACAGCTGTGAACTCTTCTTCAAGCCTTCACCTCAGTTTTCTTTCTCGAAGCTTCCATATAGTCTAATAGTATATAAAATGGGTCACTCACCCCTTAAAAGGCCTCATAAGGAGAAGGGTTATCCACACTTATATGGATTAGATTGGATCATCACCAAGTCGATGTGGGACAGAATTGAGAGAATTTAACCGCTTAGAATCCACTCACCTCCGTCCAATCCAAAGACGTCCAAATCACGCCGGAGATCAATTTCTCCGCCCGAATCTACCTCCCGCCAAACGCCGACCGCACCAAAAAAGCTCCCGCTCCTCGTCTACTACCACGGCGGCGGCTTCATCATCGAATCCGCCTTCTCCCCGCTCTATCACAAGCACCTCAATCACTTAATTGCTCAAGCAAACGTCGTCGCTGTCTAGGTTAATTACCGATTAGCCCCCGAGTTCCAGCTCCCGATCGCGTTTGAGGATTCATGGCGCGCCCTCAAATGGAGCGCCGAGGGAAAGGACAAGTGGATCAACGAATTCGCCGATCTGAACCGTGTCTATTTAGGCGGAGACAGCGCCGGCGCCAATATCGCCCACAACATGGCAATGCGGGTCGGGTCGGAGAATCCGGAGGGTCTTAACTTGGAAGGGATGTTCCTGAATTGCCCCGCTTTGGGGGCGTGGATCCGATTGGGAGCGAAACGACGGAGGAATCCAAGCGTTCTAGGGAGTTTTCTGAGAGAAAGTGTGGGGATTTGTTTGCCCGAGCTTGAGGGATAGGGACGAGGGATGGTGAATCTGGGTAAAGATCCAAAGTTATCGGGTTTGGGGTGCCGGAAAGTTCTGGTTTATGTTGCTGAGAAGGATTTTTTTGAGGATAGAGGGTTGTATTCAATGTTTTAAAAACTGGATCGGTGGATGAACCGACATAACTATTGGTTCACGGTTTAACTGGTCCAATCGGTCGAACCACTGGTCGAGCCGGAATACTGTAGCAACACAAATAATATATATTTAATGACATATATATTAAAAAGTAATTAAAATCATGTCAATAATAAATAAAAATAACATTATAATGCAAAAATCTGAGGTATTCATAGCATGGAGTGTCAATAATCCTACAATACATGAAGAAAATTCACTCCTATACAATAATATTAAGTGATTGATAAAATAAAATTGTAAAAAATTATTACTCCCTCCGTCCCATATAATTTTACACAGTTTAACTTGGCACTGATTTTAAGAAATGTAATAGAAAGTGAGTTGAAAAAGTTATGGAATGTGGGTCCTACTTTTAAAGTATTGGTTTTATAATAAAATGTGAGTATGAATGAGTTAGTGGAATATGAGGTCCACTACCAAAAATGGTAAAAGTAAAATGGGTAAAATTATGTGGGACAGACTAAAATGGAATACTGGATAAAATTATATGGGACGGAGGGAGTAATATGTAGTGAATAATTAATATAATTAAATCTATTAGTATACATTAAGTATTGAAAATATTAAATTGTTTATAACAATTATATTATTAAACACGAATAAATTGTGTTTATAATAAAAATTTAAGTACCTAAAACTTTACTAAAGAAAATATAAAACACACATCCTAACTAAATGAGAGCAAAATTAGCATGTGTATAGGAGAATATTATGCGTTCCACATCGAAGATTAAGGACTGATTCATATCTTGGAAGTTACTATAAAAGGAGTACCTCAATCAAAACTAAAATCATGCTACCGGTTTGACCGGCTATTGGTTTCCAGTCAAACTGGGTGGTTTGAACAGTTCAAAATGGTCCGACGTGCCAGTGGTTTTAATGGTGTAACCGGACCGGACACGGTACCGGTTCACGGCCCAATTAGCCGAACCGCCTGGTCCGGTCCGGTTTTTAAAACACTGGTTGTATTACAAGGAGGTATCGAGCAATTGTGGGTGGATGGGTGAAATCGAGTATATTGAGGTTGCACGGGAAGATCATGTGTTCAGCGTGCTTGGTCCAGATAATCAGGCTGATATCGATGTTTCATGTTCATGTTCAACATTTAAACTGAAATAATCCAGGATCGTTGTGGTGATGGTTTATGCATGAATTGATTGTTTTAGAATATTATTATTCCCTTTTTAGCAATGTTTTAGAAATCGGACCGGACCAGCCGGTTCGACCGGTCGGACCGCGAACCGGCAGCTGGTCTGGTCCGGTTCAGCCCCAAAATAAAAAATTTAGAAAGTCTATTTTTACAGAACAGACCAAAATTATAAACAAATTCCACTTCAAAAACTATAATGTCACTACAAAATCTAATAAATTTAAACAGTAAAAACTTAAAATCAACAAAAAACTACCCCTCCGTCCCACAAGTGTGGCGACACGATATTTTAGGAAGTTTTGTTTTGTGTGTTAAGTGAAAAGAGAAGATATAACATTTATATAATTGTGAGAGTGAATTTTTTCTAAAATTGAAAATTTGACATCTCTAGTGGGACAAACTAAAAAGGAAAATAAGTCATTTTTTATTGAATAGATGGAGTACAACAAGCTTTCTCTTCGGAAATTCTACGCTAAATGGAGGCAACAACAATGATTTCTAGAAATGAGGTACACTAATTTATGAAATGCCTTAGGCTCCGTTTAGTATAAGGAATTGGAATTGAATTGAAATTGGAATTCTATAGAATTGAATTGGAAGAAATTGAATTCTATTCCGATTCCTAATCCTTTGTTTGGTAAAGTGAAGTAATTGACATAAAATTGAATTTGAATAATTTGTGCACAGACACTATACACATAAAGTACACACCAAGTACACACTCTCACACACTTCACACAAAATACACACACACTTCACACAAAATACACACATACTACACACACTTCACACACACCGCACACATTTCACACACTACACAAATTTCACACATTACACAAATTACACATAAGACACAAATTTCACCCACTACACAGATTTAACACATTTCCCACACTACACACACTACACAAATTTCACACATTTCCGGCACTACACACATCTCACACACTACATAAATTTCACACATTTCACACATTACACAAATTACACATAAGACACAAATTTCACACACTACACAAATTTAACACATTTCCCACACTACACACACTACACAAATTTCACACATTTCCGGCACTACACACATCACACACACTACACACACTACACAAGTTTCATACACTTTCACACTTCACACACATTTTATACATTTCAAGCATCCGATTTTTAGATTTTTTTTTAGTTTTAGATTTTCTTTTTTGATCTGAATCAAAAGCTGAAATTTTCCAACAGTTTAAACTGAACTAAATTTGAAATTTTCCAAAAGTTTAAACTGAACCAAATTTGAAATTTGCCAAGATTGCAATGTTCGGCACATTTGCGAAGTCCGCTAAAGTACTATTATACAAATTTATCAAATCCCTAATCTTTTACAATTAGAGAAAAGTTCACGCATTCTGTTCCATGGTCGTGCTCGTACTCCAAGAGAGTCCGGTACATCATCAAAGATAATTGTGGATGTTATTTGTTTTCCTACACTAAAACCACAAGCTTGGACGGGGTTTTCCTGCACCAAATCAAACAAATAAGTAAATAAGTACACAACTAATTATATTAATAAAATAAGTAAAATTATTTGCAAATCTGGAGGATATCACTTTAATAGCAGCATTTAATGTAGTTGTAGGGGATCCCAACTCTATGCTATAGAACAACCATAAGATCTTCTGACAGGATGTCAACATCCACTTGCCAATCCCAACACACGGTCCAAAACTTCTCTCAACAATCCAAAAACTTCTCATACATATATCACTATCAAACAATCCAAAACTTCTCTTAACAACCACATGAAGAGGGGGAGTTGCTATGAGTCCCCAAACCAACCACACTTTTTCCATATCAAAAAAGGTAAACTTCAAGACCCCCTTCTCTTTATGCACAAAGATCGCGCATACATCTTAAACATAAAAAGAGTAGAGATGATCCATCACAGAAACTTCATCCTAACAAGACAATACCCAAGTTCACCAATTCACTAAATAAATGAATAAAAGAAAACTAAGATCCTACCACTTAAGTAAGTAGAGAAAATTTGTAAACTTAGCTATTGAGTACGGATCTGCCGGATTCCGGCGACGGCGATGTCCCGGTGCTGAATGGCGGCGGTGACGGAAGTGAGAGGAGGAAGGAGCTGCCCTTATTGTTGGGTAGGGTTTGAGTATTTTATGTGTGGACCTCTTTTAATTGTTTTGGGGCTTTTGAATTATAACACTTGTTGGGCCAATAAAGTGAGAATTAATCCCAGCCCACTCCTTTCAATAATATAGGAAGTAGTGAATTAATTCAAGCAAGCCCAAACTCCAAAATTTAATTATGGGGAAATCTTGGCCTACTTTCGAAATTAATTCTTTTTGAAAGAAATGTTAACATTTAATATTTTAGCCTAAGAACTTAATTGAGGTTCGATAAATTTTACTATATGATAATTACATGGTTCCTTCTTCTACCAATGCGATTAAGCTTAAAATAAAAAATAATTTGATTTAAACTTCGGTTTGGTGTGTTGAATTAATCATGAAAACTAATAGAAGAAGGATCATCACAAAGTATAAGAGTTTTAGAAATTTCTTAAAGATAAGTAAAATAAAAAAAAGGGAGATTAATTATGAATTCTAATTAGATTAGTCCTTGAGTCAAATTATTATATTATATTGTGATGTTTTTAAAAAGGTTATCTCCGCAAGTTAAGGTCGAAGCGAAAAATTCAAGTTAAAGAAATTAAACGAACGAGTTGAACTTTTCTATCCTACATACTAATGTGGATAAAAATGCAAATTATTTTTGAAGTGATACTTTATGAAAACTCGAACTTGTGTTCGTGGTTAATGATGTTGTCTTGCCAAAATGTTTTTGTGTATGATGCCTATGTGTTATCTAAGGCCAAGTGACTTATGAATGATGATATGTCGGGTCCAAGTGAGGGAGGTGTCCCTACTCGGACTAGTGTACACAAAAGACCTCTGACCGTGAAAGGCAGAGAAGGTGACTGTGGAAGGTGACCGTGGAAGGTGGCCATCTTCCCGGCACATGAATGATAAGGCGAACCTCTGACATGATGGGCAGAGAAGGTGACCGTAGGAGAACACCATATCTGTGGCACAAGATGTTCAGATATGGTTAAGTACAGAAAGAACTTAGACTGCGTAGTCGAACAAAGATTTTTAGTAAGCTCAGACATTTTGAATAAAGTAAAGGCCAAAATTGGTCCTGAACATATGGTCATTTTACGTTTTTAGTCCTAAACATTATCTTTTGGATTTTTTGGTCCTGCACATATGGAAATTTGACCATTTTGGTCCTCCGTCAACATTTCCGTTAGAAACTAACGGTCAACAGGTTTAAACCCGATTTTGACCAAAATTACCATTTTAATTCTGATTTTCTCCTCAATTAATTCACTAATTATTATTATAAGTTTTCATTTAAAATTATAAAATTTGAATTAAGTATTATCTCCTTCCCCGATTTCTCGCTGACGACTTCTCCAGCCGGCGCCCAGAGTCGGCGGCGTCCGGCATCTCTCACCTCACTCCAGAATCGGCGCTCACTTCTCTACATCGAGCTCTCTCTCTCTCTGTCTCTCTGCGAGCTCTCCCTCACCGTAGAAGTCACAGAGGAGTTCTCGGCTCTCCCTCGCGGCGCCGATGACATTCGGCGTTAGATAGAGGGCAACCCTGTCCCTTTCGACCACTGCAGAGTTCGCAACAGCAACGGCTAAGCCACGAGGGCGGCGACGGCACCCGCGCGAATTAACAGCGGCGGCACGACGGAGAGCCGAGAACTCCTCCGTGACTTCTACGGTGAGGGAGAGCTCGCAGAGAGAGAGAGAGAGAGAGAGAGAGAGAGAGAGAGGAGAGAGAGAGAGAGAGAGAGAGAGAGAGAGAGAGAGAGAGAGAGAGAGAGAGAGAGAGAGAGAGAGCTCGACGGAGAGAAGTGAGCGTCGATTCTGGAGTGAGGTGAGAGATGCCGGACGCCGCCAACTCTGGGCGCCGGCTGGAGAAGTCGTCGGCGAGAAATCAGGGAAGGAGATAATATTAATTCAAATTTTTTAATTTTAAAAGAATATTTATAATAATAGTTAGTGAATTAATTAAGGAGAAAATCAGAATTAAGATGTTAATTTTGGTCAAAATCGGGTTTAAACTCGTTGACCGTTAGTTTCTAACGGAAATGTTGATGGAGGACCAAAATGATCAATTTTCTATATGTGCAGGAACAAAAAATCCAGAAGATAATATTTAGGACCAAAAACGTAAAATGACTATATGTTCAGAACCAATATTGGCCTTTACTCTTTTTAATAAAACCCTAAGGCCATGTTTGGTTGTCAGGATTATGTCTGGGAAAGTAATCCGATTCCTTAAATTTTAAATTCCTGCGTTTATTTCAGTTTTTAATCAAACTGGGAAAGTAATAGAATCCGGGAACAAGGAAATTTAGTACAACTTTCCAAGATTCTGAATCCTAACTTTTCTTAGTTATTCTTTTTCCCAGTTTTAGGATTCTTACATATTTAAGCAATATAGTATATTATTATTATTATTATTATTATTATTATTATTATTAATTACTATATTTTAAAAATAATTTAAAATTATAAATTATACTTAATTTCACTATAATAAATAACTATAATTAAAATTATCATAATTATAACTATATTTTATAATAATTCATAATATTAATTAATAATTTATTAATAATTAAAATATAATTATATAATGTATATTTTATAATGAATAATAATTATTATATTTTATAAATTAATAATTAATCAATAAAGTCATAGTGCAATTTTAATTATAAAATTTATTCAATTATAATATCTGTAAATGTTATAATTATAATATAATAATTATTATATTTATTATTATAATAAATGAATATAATACTCTATATAACTATGATTATAATTATAATTATTTTATTATATATTATGATGGATAATCCATATTTAAACTATCCATCGTAATGATAAATATAATAAAATAGTTATTATTATTTATAATTAATAATTTATTAAAAAAATTACAATATTATTCTTTTTTATAAATAAAATAATAGTAAGTATATTTTTAGTTTGGTGTTTAAATTAAGTATAAATTTAAAATCTTGATATTCTCCAAAGACAGGAAAGTAATGTTACTAGGAATCATATTTCCAGGAATCATTTTCCTTGCCAACTTTAATTTTCCGTCAACCAAACATGGCCTAAGTGTTACTGTGACGATGATTTGACAATATTTCCAAATGCCAATTAGTTAAGCATTCTCAAAATGCGTATCACCCATTTTTAGAAGTAAAAAATATAGCCCATATATGAAATTCAGTGGATATATCCATCCATTTTGAAAATTTCGCCATACCTTCACATAATATAAGCATCCATCTTGATTCATGACACGATTAAATAAGGCTAAATCCGAGTAAAATTAATTAGTTTTACTAATGGAAAATACACAATTACATAAGACTTTTTTCCAACTTATTAGCCGGAGCCAATAAAGACGTACCCCACTTGATACTCAAGCTTGTATGAAAGCTTTCTGATGAGTAATTAAATGACAATTACAGTTAGCAACTGACCATATCAATAATTGCTGATAAAAGAGATAATTTACTCTATAAATATATAGATGATCATATTAGTACACAAAATTTTTTTGTATATACATAATATATTTGTTCTAATAGAAAATACACAAAATATTATTTAATTACTTAAAATTTATTAATGTAGGATATTGGTGTTTGTTAATTAGGAACTTAAAAGACCTAATTTTTTCTTTGCAAAAGTCAATCATTCCTTTTTTACTATATTTATCTTTCTCAACTTAACTTGGTTAACATCATTTTCTTAAATCTTTGGTAGAAAATAGACAAATTGATTAACCTCAATATAAGTACTCCATGCGACCATAAATAAATGGTCCAATTTAAATTGACACAAACATTAAAAAGAATAAAAAAAATGGATAAAATTAGCAGAATACTATAGTGATGTTCGGTTTCCAAGATAAAATAATACAAGATGCAATCTAGAATTGAGTTGTGAGATTATTTTAGTCATAGGGGATTGAGTTGTGGGGTTGAATCTCATGAACCAAACACACTATAAACTTAATCTCGGATACAATCTTGCAAACCGAACACACCCTGAGCCATAATTTTATATACTGCTAGACATAATATGAGTGGAATGCATTAATGAAATGTGATGTTCATTTACCACAACTAAGATATGAAACGGAGGGAGTAATTGAAAAATTACATGTCATTATTAATTTTCTATAAAACCATATTCATAATAATTCAAAGTTTCAAACTCGAAGTCTCGAAAGGTTTCTGTTAAGCAGACGACAAATGCAGTTAGAAAGAGTGATTCCATTACTAAATGTGGACAAGGGTGAATGAAAAGCTTTTTCATTAGCTGACAAATGCAGTTTCGATGAATAATTCCATCAATTGCGTATATAAGAATGATAATCCCAGTGAGAAATTAAGAAAAACACTAATCATCAATGGACAAAATTCTCCAAGAACTCTTCCCTTCCGTCGCAGCCAGCAAAGATGTCGTTCCCCCATCTCTAGATCCAGCCACCGGCGTCCAATCCAAAGACGTTGAAATCGCCTCGGAGATCAACCTCTCCGCCCGGATTTACCTACCTCCCAACGCCGATCCTACCAAAAAGCTCCCGCTCCTCGTCTACTACCACGGCGGCGGCTTCATCGTCGAATCCGCCTTCTCCCCGCTCTATCACAAGCACGTAAATCACGTAGTCGCCCAAGCCAACGTCGTCGCTGTCTCAGTTAATTACCGATTAGCCCCTGAATTCCCGCTCCCGATCGCGTTCGAGGATTCATGGCGCGCTCTCAAGTGGATCGCCGAGGGCGAGGAGGAATGGATCAACGAATTTGCGGATCTGAAGCGTGTGTATTTAGGCGGGGACAGCGCGGGCGGGAATATAGCGCACAATATCGCCATGCGGGTCGGGTCGGAGAATCCGGAGGGTTTTAAGTTGGAAGGGATTTTCCTGAATTGCCCCGCCTTTGGGGGAGTGGATCCGATTGGGCGCGAAACGGCGGAGGAGTTCAAGAAGTGGTTAGATTTTTCTGAGAAGCTGTGGGGATTTGTGTGCCCGAGCTTGAGGGATCGCGACGAAGGATGGGTGAACCCGGGTAAGGATCCGAAGATATCGGGTTTGGGTTGCGGGAGAGTGCTGGTTTACGCTGCGGAGAAGGATTTTCTGAAGGATAGAGGGTGGTATTACAAGGAGGTGCTGAGTAATTGTGGATGGAAGGGAGAAATCGAGTGTGTTGAGGTTGCCGGTGAAGATCATGTTTTCAGTGTGTTTGGTCCAGATACTCAGGCTGGTATCGATATGATTAAAAAAGTGGCTTCCTTTATTAATCAGTAAATGTGCATTGTTTCCTATGTTATGTTGATGTCTTGAACATAAAACTGAAATAATCAAGGCTGTTTGGTTATATTAATTTGTTCAGATGTAGAACAAGGATCGTTGTCGTGGTGGTTGATGAAATGAATTAATTGATCAATATTAAATTAATTGGTATGAGTATAATATGCTCTTCTTTTATAGGTTTTGTTTGATCGCACTTGTTCAATATTTGCATGGCATGCGTTGTATCACACAGCCCTCATGTCCAGCTCTGGTTGCAGGATATCAACAATTAAATATCTTAACACTAAAAGTTGTAATATATACTCTACATAAGATATCAACAATTAAATTATCTTAACAACAAAAGTTGTAATGTATACATAGGTTAGCCTAGTAGTAAGTAATAGTAATAAATTACTCGTCAATTTTCTTAGCATTTTTGTATAAAAGTTCATCAAAATTGAGGTAATTTGGCCTGACCAAAATTAACCAAAAAATGTTTGCACAATTAAGGTGGGTAGGTACAGTATACCTTATCGAAACCATTATACCGTATACCTTACCGAAAATTCGATATGAAAAAAAAATCATACCTTTACCTTACCAAAATTTTCGGTATACCGAACTTCGGTATACCTTATTTTCGGTATGACAAATTTCAATACCGATACCATACCTTATTTTCAGTATGTTATACATAAATTCGGTATACTGTACTTTTGCGGTATACCAGATTTTTATGATAAATCGGACTACGGTACGACATACCAAAATCTCATTATTTTGTAAATAATTCTAAATACTAAAACAATGAAAATAATATTTTAAAATACTTACAAAACATGGAATTTAATCAAACTCAAACATATTCAAATAATGTTTAATAAAAACTGCAACAATTAAACTCCACGCAATCACGCAACGTTCAACGATATTTGTTTAAAACTAATTTAACTAAAATATTAGTATATTTGTTTGAAACTAATTGATTTAATGATATCAAGTTTTCCTAATTGAGTTTATTTGATTTTATATTTAATTACATGATTAGCCGACAACTATAATGAGGCAAGATTTGATTTCTACATGTAAATATTTATTTGTTTGGTAAAAGTATGAATTTACTTGATATAATTTGGCATATATGGATATCGGTACCGAAAATACGGTATATTATCTATTTTTTTCTTGAATATTTTAATTTGAATCTAAATATATGAACTTTGAGATTTTCTGATTATTTCACCAATAAATAATTTCGATCAAGCTAACCCTGACGTGGATTGCATAGAAATATGACATATTATTTGTAATCTACGACAAAAATGAGGTGAGACAATATTTTATATATAACACGCGATGTTGTATCCTTAAAACCATAAATGACACAATCTTTTCCCAATGGTAAAGCCTTTTTCATCTTTCTGAAGTGTTGTAGACGAAAACTCTTTTTGTGTAAATTGTAGATGTCACTTTTTTATGTGAAATGTGTACGTAGACGTTAGTTGTTTTATTAATTGCTATACACGAGTATAGTTTGCTCTTCTCTAAATTGCAACGGTTTAGCTATGTGTAGATAATAAGTCTGTTAGATTTACATCAGTAATACACAAAATGTCAATAATATTTTTTTCGAATGAAAACACGCATGATATTTTTACAACCTATCATGAAATCTTTGTACAAGCAAATGACAAATCAAGTTTTTTTTTTTTTTTTTTTTTTTTTTTTTGACAAATCAAGTTAAGATAGTATACGATGCAAGAAAAACTTTATGAGTTAGTGACTAGAATACAAATTCAGTTAGGAAGATTGATCCAATGAGTCATTGCCACAAGAGTGATATTTCACTGAGTGAGAAAAATGATGACATGATTCATTAAGGCTAAACATGAACATAGCTCTAGTCGTGCCATAGATGAGTTATTGCCGATAAGAGTATAATTAACTTTAAAAATAGTATATGCAGTTGGTCATATAAGTACACAAAAATGTATATACATTAATGTATTTTTACTTATGGAAAATACATAAGATATTATTTAATTCCAGTAATGAGTCATCTCAAGTGAGACAAACTAAATAGGAAAACGCGCCATCTTCAGTTGGATGGAGGGAATATCATATATCAATATATAAAGGGAGAGTTTTTTGGATTGCCATGTGGCTAATTTTGGTAGGAAAAACTATCCATTGGGCAAACAAAAAGGCAAATATTATTAGATAAAAATTGGTCTAATGAAAGGCAAAAAAAATGGCTTCTCCAAGAAGTTTAAGACATTTATATAGACCCACGTTTAACTGAATCAGTATTTTTGTGGACTGATTTTCTAATTTTTATTGCAGCATCACAGGGTGCTCAGAATCCGGCGACAGCTCTGATGATAGGGTGGCAGGCTGAGGGAGACGGAGCGGTGGTGGCAACTATATTTAAGTAATTACTGTACTATTTTTTTGGATTTTTTAATAGTATAGAATTGTAAAATAATTTTTTATAATTAGGTAACTATATTTATATATTAATTTTCCTTCTATTTATGTTAAAGTTGGAATTGTCCTAGAGAGTTTAATTTGTCTTCTATTTTGGTTAAAATTAAATTTTATTTATTTATTGCAATTCTTCTTATTCGAATTAATTTACAAGCTAAACGACAACTTAAATATTTAATCTCTTCAATTTTCATTCTATATTTACTCGATTAAAAAAATTTAATATATTTTGATTAGTCTTCAATTTAATATTTTAATTAGTCTCCAATTAATTAAATAATATTACTAAATTTATAGAATAAAATATGGAATTTGATAAAATTATAAATATTTAAAATGAATCTAAATTTATAAAGTTCGTATGAATTCTTAAGAACAGAGTACTAAACTAAGAGGTGATTATTTGGTAATCCAAAATTTATATCTTGGCTTCTCAGATAAGTTTTAAACTTCTATGATATATCTAATTTATTCATATGTTTAAATTACTTTCACTTAATTGTTTATTTTGATAAAATTTAAATTGTTTAATGAGATGAATTTATTTTAAGTTTTAATGATATGAATTTATTTTAAGTTTTATTATGTTTAAAAAGAAAAAAATTAAAAATAATAATACTTATAAAATAATAAATTATACGATGTATTAAGAAGATTGATAAAAGCATGATCAAAATAATAAGAATAATACAAATATTCTTTATATGTAACTAATTTAATTTTGAGATTTTTTACAATGCACATAGACATAGGATAGTTCGGAGTGAGTAGTATTAATTATGGTGTGTAAATGTAATTTAGTACTTATTCTTTAATACGATTATTGTAAAGTTGTTTTTATTTTATTTTATTATAATATTCGTAACGATGTATGATGTTTATTATTAAAACTCCATCTGTCCATAAAGCGTATAAATATTTGGTTTGCCACGGGTTTTAATGCATAACTGGAAAGTAAGAGAGAGATGCACATTTTTTGAAGTATTGTTAATGGAGAATGAGTACCAATATTAAAGTGAAAAGAGTTTTCAAAATTAAAAAGTTCATATTTTTCAGTGACAAACTAAAAGGAAAATAGTTTCTACGTTTCAGACGGAGGAAGTAATTAGTATAACCGTTACAAATTTATAACTTTTACTTTATAATTCAAAATTCCTTCTTTAAAATGCTTACATGACTAGGCATTCCCGAGAGAAACATGCCAATTATCATACTGGAGGGGCTTCGAGCTTGATAATATTTTTATCTCATTTTAGTTGATTAATTGAGAATGTTAAGTTACTAATTTAACATTAAAAATATAATAATAAATTTACTGTATTAAATTATTTAACGGTGTATGTAACCTTTGGTGTCTTCTCTTTGTTAAGTTGGATCACATTAGTATCATTTTTTCGATGTTACGGTTTTGAGAAAAATAAAAATTCGTATCTCAATTAAATGAATTATATATAACGTTTGGCACATTCTCTTTGTTAAGTTATTTAAGAACAATATCAAGTATGAATTTTTACGGGGATTCATAATTTTATGTTAATTGTGATTATGTGAAATTTTCAATAAAAATTGCGAACTATATCCCCATTTTATATGTTACTTTCTTAAAAAGTTACGTAACTAAAGTGTTTGTATTAAATATGATTCTACTAACCACATTTAGGAATCAAAATTAATAGAGCTAAGGATCATTTTTTTTAATAAAGTGTATTATATTTTTTTAATTGTTTACAATTTGTACTCATTAGTTATTAATGAGTTGATTTTGATTTATTTTTACTAGAAAATATATTTATGACTTTGCATTATATTTCTTTTTTTATGCTTTCAAAATATTATGCTTATGAATATTATCATATATTGAATTTAATTTGGATGAAAGTGAATTTATTCGTTCAAATAATTTCTTTTGTATTTATACATTTTTCTTTATTTATATATCTTATTCTATTTAATTCACTCATGTCCTTTTTTGTTTTATTTTATTTTATGTTACTACTATACTTGATATTAAAATTGTACTATAATTCAATAGTATGCCGAATATGAAATGTTACTTTATAGTGGATTGAGAGAATTACAAATGTCCGATTGATGTCGTTTTTAATATTTTTAATAGTTAATACTCTTATTAATACTATTTTTAATTAATTCATATTCTTAAAAGAATAATTTTATATTATTTTCACTATATTCATTATTTCAATCTATTAAACTGAAAATATATCTTCATTATTTGAAAATTTTTTGTCCCGTGTATAGCACGGGTGATAACGTCTAAAACAAGTGTTAGTGTTGAAAACAAGTCAATCACAGCCGAGACAGATGGAATATATTTATAGTGATTCGAAATTCTAATCTACTAAGCTAAGGAGAATTGACTTTCCTATTAACACTCATTTCATAGGCAAATTGTCATTAAAATTGTTTGATGAGTATATGACAAATGCGGTTAGAAAGAGTATCCATGAGTAATTACAGATAAGACGATAGAAAATTTACTAAACGGAATATGAGATTTCTATATTTGCAGAGGGAGTACTAATTTGTTGACAAATTACAAGATGTTATTGAATTTTTAAAAAACAATTGTTTTCTATTCATTTGTTGCAATTCAAACCTCTAATCTAGCTGTTTCATAAAAATATCTCATTGAAACCCACGTTATAGTCAATTTGTCATTAAAGTTTTTTGATGAGTGAATGACAAATGAAGTTAGGTATTAAGGATCATCTATAACTTCTTCTACTATAGCTCCTTCAGTCCTACTACATACACACAAATATGATAAGTAATGGACCTAATAGTAGAGTCCATCGTGAGTAATAGGAGTAGTAGGAGAAGTTATATGTAATCATTAATGCAGTTAGGTAGGGTGATCCCATGAGTAACTATAAACGATCATATTAGTACACCACAAAAATGTGTATACAACGATATTTTGGATGGAATATAAACAATATATTATTTGACTACTTTAGATTTATTAATATACCCCGAGTTTCTAAACTATTCTCATTTTGCTATTTTGATACATACATAATTTAAAATCTCATTTTCTATTTTTTATTTCTGATAAATAGATCATACATTTCATTAAATTACGAAACTCGTGTTTTATTATAAAACTAATATAGAAAAGTGAGACTTACATTACATCTAACATTTTTCATTAACTATCAATTAAATTTTAAAATTAATAATAGCTTAAATCGTGAATGGAGGAATTTGTATATTAGTTGAGAAATTACAAGATTAAGATGCCATAAAATCCGTTTCTTTAATGATAAAAAAATTGCTATTGTATTTGTTATAAATCAAACCTTCAATGTTTTAGTTAAAAGAGAAATATTGTTTTACTACTACTAGTCTCCCAATAATTTTCCACTATGATTCCAGCACAAATTTTAAGAAATGTAAGAAAAGTGAGTTGAAAAAATTAGTGTTATATGAGTTCCACTTAATAAAATATGAGTAGAATGAATTAGTAGAATATATAATTTATTTACTATTATTTATTATAAAAAATGAAAATAAATAATTAATTAATAACAGATGAAAATTATAAAAATATACAATTAATATTGACAGAGAGAGTAATTAAAGGTCATTTCATTGTCAAACCGCCATGAAAGTGTTTTATAAGTAAATGACAAATGCAGTTAGAAAGAATGATTCCACGAATAAATGTAGATAAAAACCGTATGATAATTTATTCGAAAAGAAGATAATACTCCCTCCATTCTATGACAGTGAAGACATTTTTTTATGACATGAGATTTAAGAAAAAAATTATTAAATAAAAGAATAATAAAGTACGGTATGAAAAAAGGTAGAGAGACGAAAAGAAAATAAAATAGAGAGTAAAATAAGTGAGAAGAATTAAAAAAATACTCCACTACTATATAACGTACTAAAATGACTGTATGACTGTATGACTATGGAGCGGAGGGGGTATTATTATATAAAATGTATATACAATAATACTCTTAAAATAAAAAATATGCATCATATTATAATACTCTTAAAATGAAAAATATGCATCATATTATTTGATTATAAGATTTCTTTCAAAACTCAACGTAAATTACTGATGGAGTATCATATTTTAATTGAGAAATTCTAAGCTCTCATTATTTTTTTGAAAAAATAACCAATAATAATTCTATAATAGTAGTAATTCATTGTAATTGAGCTGCAAGACAAATAATTTCACCAACGTTTCAGAGTGAAGCTGTGATGAAATCTTATTGATGAGTGGATGACAAATGCAGTTAGGAAGAATGATCCCTTTGCGTGTATAAAACTTATAAGCCGAGTGAGATAAGATAATAAGTGAAAAACTGATACATACACTAATCATCTTCATCAATGGCCGACCAAGTACTCCACACCCTCCCTCAATTCTTCCCTTCCATCGCAGTCGACAAACATGGCCAAATCGAGAGGCTAAATTCCCAAGATGTCGTTCCCCCATCTCTAGATCTAGCCACCGGCGTCCAATCCAAAGACGTCGAAATCGCGCCGGAAATCAACCTCTCCGCCCGGGTTTACCTCCCGCCAAGCGCCGACCCCACCAAAAAGCTCCCGCTTCTCTTCTACTACCACGGCGGCTGCTTCATCATCGGCTCTGCCTTCTCCCCGCGCTACCACAACCACCTCAATCACTTAGTCGCACAAGCCAACATCGTCGCCGTCTCCTTGAATTACCGATTAGCCCCCGAATTCCCGATCCCGGCCGCGTTCGAGGATTCATGGCGCGCTCTCAAATGGAGCGCCGAGGGAAATGATGAATGGATCAACGAATTCGCCGATCTGAAGCGTGTGTATTTAGGCGGGGACAGCGCCGGCGCGAATATTGCACACAACATCGCAATGCGGGTCGGGTTGGAGAATCCGGATGGTTTCAACTTGCAGGGGATTTTCCTGAATTGCCCCTACTTCGGGGGCGTGGACCCGATTGGGTGTGAGACGGCGGAGGAGCACCTGAAGTGGACGAAGTTTATTGAGAAGCTTTGGGGATTTGTTTGCCCGAGCATGAGGGATCGCGACGAGGGGTGGGTGAACCCGGGTAAGGATCCGAAGATATCGGGTTTGGGTTGCGGGAAAGTGTTGGTTTATGTTGCAGAGAAGGATTTTCTCAAGGATAGAGGGTGGTATTATAATGAGGTGCTGCGCAATTGTGGATGGAAGGGTGAAATCGAGTGTGTTGAGGTTGCTGATGAAGGCCATATTTTCAGTGTGATTGCTCCTGATAGTCAGGTTGGTAGTGACATGATCAAAAGAGTGGCTTCCTTTATTAATCAATAAATTGTATAATCTTTGAAGTTTATAAGGATCTTCAAGATTTCATATTATGATTTCATGTTCGTTATCGATTTTCAAGCACCTTACTTGATTTTTTAAATTTTTGGTTAGTATTAACAATACTACTCCGTATTTGTTGTGACTCAGACCTCCACTCTCTATCAATGAGGGATAAATGTTTTACCAATGAAGACTTACTTCAGAATTCATACATCTCTAGGTCCTTGAATAAATGTTTTAATCTAACATGCTACTATTAAAAAAATTAATGAAAAAAGAATGGAAAAAGTTAATAAAATATGATATTCCTATCTATTTTTATATATTGGATAATAGTTTCATAATAAAATTGAATAAGATGCTGGATACATTTACCAAACTTAAGGAAAATTAAACGAGTCAATGGATATTACTCTAATTATGGAGTAATTGAAATAGCAAAAAATAATTATTTTTTTGTATAAAAACTTAATAATCCGATCCATTTTGATGATGATTCAAATTTCAAACTTTCTATCTTTGAAGAGCAGCAGATATGAAATACAGATAGGAATCGTGATCCCATGAATGATTTTGGATAAGAATGGCAAGAATTGTCAATAGAAGATGACAAATGCAGTTAGAAAGAGTAACTCCCATTCCATGAGTAATTGTAGATATGAACTGTCACCAATCCTTTTAAACGAGCACATACCAAATTCTTATCTGGAAGAATCATCCCATCAATATATAAGAGTGTGATAATCCAAGTTAACAAATAAGAAAAAACTGATACACTATTACTTCCTTTCCTTTCCTTTCCTTCACCCCTCTCATCAATGGCCGACGAATTACTCCACACTCTCCTCCAGCTCTTCCCTAACATCAAGACGCTACCCACCGAAGTTTTCGTCCCTCCATCTCTAGATCCAGCCACGGGCGTCCAATCCAAGGACGTCGAAATCGCTGCGGAGATAAATCTCTCCGCCCGGATTTACCTCCCGCCCCAGGCCGACCCCACCAAAAAGCTCCCGCTCCTCGTCTACTACCACGGCGGCGGCTTCGTCTTCGAATCCGCCTTCTCCCCGCTCTATCACAAGCACCTCAATCACTTAGTCGCCCAAGCCAACGTTGTCGCTGTCTCGGTTAATTACCGATTAGCCCCCGACTTCCCGCTCCCAATCGCGTTCGAGGATTCATGGCGCGCTCTCAAGTGGATCGCCGAGGGCGATGAGGAATGGATCAACGAATTCGCTGATCTAAAGCGTGTGTATTTAGGCGGGGACAGCGCGGGCGGGAATATAGCGCACAACATCGCAATGCGGGTCAGGTTGGAGAATCCGGAGGGTTTTGACTTGCAAGGGATTTTCCTGAATTGCCCCTTCTTCGGGGGAGTGGATCCGATTGGGTGCGAAACGGCGGAGGAGTTCAAGAAGAGGACGGAGTTTTTCCAGAATATGTGGGGTTTTGTTTGGCCAAGCTTGAAGGATCGCGACGAGGGATGGGTGAACCCGGGTAAGGACCCGAAGTTATCGGGTTTGGGTTGCGGAAAAGTTCTTGTTTATGTTGCGGGGAATGATTCGCTCAAGGCTAGAGGGTGGTATTACAAGGAGGTGCTGAGTAATTGTGGATGGAAGGGAGAAATCGAGTGTGTTGAGGTTGCCGGTGAAGATCATGTTTTTAGTGTGTTTGGTCCAGATAATAAGGCTGGTATCGATATGATTAAGAAAGTGGCTTTCTTTATTAATCACTGAATCGTAAGTCGATCCTTAATAAATCATAGTATCATCTTGTGCTAAAATTATAGCCACAATAAATGTACTCTATTATCTTTGACGTTCGTCTTCAAGATTTAGAGATCTAATCATTTTTCGCTACTTGGATTTGTGTTAACTTTCGATTTTCAAGCACCTTACTTGATTTAATTTTGTTTGGTTACTAAAAAAAATTATGAATTATGTAAGTACTAGTATGAAATTTGATATGTAATGAATCGTCTCATATCACTCACCCACTGATGTTAATGTTCATGCATGGACTATAAATGTATAATCTATATCATTCATCGAAAAGAGAGTCATATATAGATTGTCTAACCCCAATTTCGAAAATTAATTTGTATAAAATTCCTTTTTAAACTTTGTACTCCATCTAGTTGGGTCATTTTCTATTCTGTAAAGTTTCATCTTAATTAAGTCATTTTTTATATTCGTAACAAATCACACATTTTCTCTTTCTTACTCCCGCCGTTAATGTTCATATTTGCTATTTTGATTCGTCCACAAAATAATGTCTATTTTTACTTTTTTATTTTTATTTTAGATTGGTGGATCCTACTTTCCACCAACACACAATCGTACCAGACAATGTCCTGGTTAGTTATTCGAAGAAATGCCACATTATTAGTGTAAGTTACATCATTTCAACGTCCATGCATGAACATTAACATCATTTGGTGGGATGATTCAATACATGTCAATTCATTTACTTTTAATGCATACTCTCTCACGATTAATTCACATCAATTTCCTATTTTGAAATACCTACTTCTTTGGTTATACAGTTATCGATTTTAACTACCCCAATTTCACGCATTTAATAAGTGTAATTGGTTGGGAAATTGAGTTTCGATGACGGGACATATGAACAACATCATTTGAACAATACTAAAAGACATTGTTTGTACATAACATTTCATAAATAAAAAAAATTAAATTTTATGATTTAATGCTTCGTATTTTATAATTTTGTGGAATTCGACAAAAGTTTAATTAAAACCGGTGAGTTAAATTACTACTCATCTATAAGTATAAAACTCCCTAAATAATGTTGAAAATTCGACAAAAAAAAAGGCATCTAGTGCATAATCTACATTGTTCTATGGATTTATTTAAATGAATTGATAGTATAATCGTTTATTCCATAATTATAAAAAAATTCTTCTCTAATTTACCTTTACATAAAATAAATCAGTCTCTATGTCTCACAAAACATGGGCATTTACGACAGCACGAGAATTAATGCACAAATTGATAAAGTAAGAGAGATAGAAAGATAGGTAATTATAGTCATGTTAGTGGAAAATGGAGTCAACCTTATTAGAAAGAAAGAAGTTATCAAAAATAGAAAGGAATAATTTTATGGGACATCCTAAAATGAAAAATGTCCTTGTTTTTATAGGACGGAGGAGTATAAATCTGTCAAATGACATATCATCCTATTCTGATGAATATAGTTTTATTTTTATATACTTAATTCTTTAGGCCACGGATTAAGAAATTGTATTGAATAAATAAAATGAAAATAAAAGAGAATAGAACACTGGATAAAATAATAGAGATTAAAGTATGTGATGGAATAAAGTAAGAGTGATTAGATGTTTGTTCTTTACTCCCTCTGTTCGATAGTAGTGAAGTCATTTTTCCGTTTCGTGACGTTCCATAATAGTAGAGTCATTTCCCTATTAAGCAAAAAGTAACACTCTTTCCCCCCACTTACTTTATTCACTCTCTTATTTTATTCGCTCAACTTTCTCTCTTTTCAACTTTATTATCTCTTCAATTAATATATTTTAATATCTCTTTCTTAATTTTGGTGCTGAAAAGAAGTGACTCTACCACTATGGAACGAAGGGAGTACCAAACAGGAAATGACTTAGCTTTGTTTGAACGTCCAAGACTCAACTTTAGTTGGGACGAAGGGATTATCATTTTCCAACTTATCTGTCTAAAATAATTGTCTCGGTTCTTGTGGCTAGACGGAGAGTATACCATACTTTTATATATTAGTGTGATGAAAAATATGATAGAAATTGTACTGTCAAACGGACTAAAATAGTAAAAATGAACTTTAGAGTAGTAGAACGTAGTGAGGGAGTAATAGTCCTCCATTACTCAAAGGTCCTACCTCTTAATTATTACTCTCAATATGTTGCGAGATATGTGGTTCATACTTCACCGTGCAGCTGTCAATGGAAGATTTTTCACGAGTAATAGTTAGGAAGATATATACTTGTATACCATTAGTAATTGCCCATATACAATAATCATCCCTTGCTTTCCTTAATTTCTCTCTAATCAATGGCCGACGAAATTCTCCACGATTTCTTCCCAATGCTAAGAGTCTACAGAAGTGGCCGAATCGAGAGGCTTACTGGCGAAGATATCGTCCCCCCGTCTTTAGATTCACTTA
This sequence comes from Salvia hispanica, assembly GCF_029641045.1. Lineage (NCBI taxonomy): Eukaryota > Viridiplantae > Streptophyta > Magnoliopsida > Lamiales > Lamiaceae > Salvia > Salvia hispanica. The sequence continues at coordinate 45,208,226 of NC_142692.1, read as the reverse complement.
CCTCCGTCCAATCCAAAGACGTCGAAATCGAGCCGGAGATCAACCTCTCCGCCCGAATCTACCTCCCTCCCAACGCCGACCCCACCAAAAAGCTCCCACTCCTCGTCTACTACCACGGCGGCGGCTTCGTCGTCGGATCCGCCTTCTCCCCGCTCTGTCATAAGCATCTCATTCTCTTAGTCGCACAAGCCAACGTCGTCGCCATCTCGGTTAATTACCGTTTAGCCCCCGAATTCCCACTCCCGATCGCGTTCGAGGACTCATGGCGCGCTCTCAAATGGATCGCCGAGGGCAATGATGAATGGATCAACGAATTCGCCGATCTGACACGAGTGTATTTAGGCGGGGACAGCGCGGGCGCGAATATAGCACACAACATCGCAATGAGGGTCGGTTCGGAGAATCCGGAGGGTTTTAACTTGCAAGGGATTTTCCTGAATTGCCCCGCCTTTGGGGGCGAGGATCCGATTGGGTGCGAAACAGCTGAGGAATTCAAGAAGAGGGCAGAGTTTTCTAAGAAACTGTGGCATTTTATTTGCCCGAGCATGAAGGATCGCGACGAAGGATGGGTCAATCCAGGTAAGGATCCGAAGATATCGGGTTTGGGTTGTGGAAAAGTGTTGGTTTATGTTGCGGGGAAGGATCACTTCAAGGATAGAGGATGGTATTACAAGGAGGTGCTTAGCAATTGTAGGTGGAAGGGAGAAATTGAATGTGTTGAGGTTGCAGAGGAAGATCATGTATTTAGTGTGCTTACTCCAGAGAATCAGGTATCAATGGATATGATCAAAAAAGTGGCTTCCTTTATTAATAACTACTGAATCTTAAGTTGAGCCCTAATGAATCATAGTATATCATTTGGTTTTAATTATAGCCCCAATATATGATGTTCATCGCATAATGCCTTCAAGATTTAAATGTGTACTTTACTTGTCCTAATTTCGAGCAGTAATTTATTTGTTTACTGTTATGGACTATGGTGGTGCTTCATGCAAGAAATAATTGGTATATGTATAATTTGGTTTTAATGCAAAGCTAATTCGTATTGAGATATGTTTGCACTTATTATTTGATATTTTACTTAGCTTTCACTTTCGATTTTCGAATAAAGTCTATATATACTCGCCTCGGCTTATAAGTTATACCCACTATATGCGTGGAAAGATAATACTCCATCTCTCCCAACTAACTTGAGACATAACTCTTGGGCTCTGAGATTAAAATATTGTGTTGAAAAGTAGGAGAAATGAATAAAATAGGAAATATAAAGAAATAGTAAAATAGATAGTGAAATGAAGTAAGAGTAATTGGATGTTTTATTTTTTTGTTAAGAAAGGAAATGACTCAACTTAGTTAGGACATCCTAAAAGGGAATACGACTCAACTTAGTTGGGACGGAAGAAGTATTCCCTCTGTCCCATTAAAAATGCAACGTTTTCCTTTTTTGATTGTCCCATTAAAAATGAAACGTTTCCTAAAATGGAAACAACTCTATCTATACTTTTTCATCTCTCTTACTTTACTCTCTCCTCATTCACTCATAAAACAACACTACATAAAATCCCGTGCCGATTTCTAAATGTTGCATTTTAAGTGGGACGGATGGAGTACTAATTTTCATTGAATTTTTAAAAATTTCATTTATTTTTTTATTAATGTATTTCAAGTTATTCATAATATTTTATTTGGTCAATTATAAGTTATATAATCATTAGATATTTTTAAAATACCTGGCGGCTAAGATAATACATTTCTTAATCGACACGTGATTTTAAGAATTGTTGGTAAATATGGTTAATTGGAAAGAGAAAGAAAGTTTAATACCTATTTAATTGGAAAGAGAAAAAAATAGCTGAGTGTATTAATTGGAAAGACAAAGTTATTAAAAATAGATATGTATCATCTTGGTTGGGACAAACTAAAAAAGAAAGTGTATCATCTTAAGTGAGATGACAAGACGTGAGAAGTAATATTTACTAAATAAATATGCACATAGTAAATCAAATGGCGTTATTTTTCAGTAAAAATGGTGTGATTTTCGTGGGCGTGATATGGAGTAGTAGTAGTAGTATTTACTTAGCACATAATCACTCACCAATTAACATTAATGTTGAAGTCATGTCTTCGTTTCGAAATGTGAGTATTAGTTTTTTAATAAAATGTGAGTGTAATAAGTTGGTGGAATATGAGACTTATTTACCATTTATAGTAAAGTGAAATATAACTTTTATTATTAGACGAGTTGAAATGACAAAATGTGACTCATAGTGAGGGATGGAGATAATATAAATTAGACTTCGCAAATAATTATTTTAAGACATACTCCAACATATCTGTAAATGTATAAAGATAGCACACGCCAAAACTGTTGTTCCATATCTTGTGCCACTGTGCCAGCATAAATGCTTATTTGCAAGACAAAACAACGTTTTTTTTAATAGTGGCTATTACTATTAATTTATCTTCGTAGATGTAACGTAAGTTTAATGGGAGATAATCAAAATAAGTATGTGTTTAAATCCAAAAATGCAGTTCAAATCTTGGCCCTAGGATTAGATAATCTAATAGTCAATAATTAACCAAAAATACGAAAAGTCATAATTAAGCAGTTTTAGGTCATATTATAAGATTTGGATTCATGTCATGTTAAGATCATTTTAGGTCATGCTTTGTTAGCATGACCTAAAAATAAACTAACTATGACCTAAAAATGCCCTACGTATAACCGCGTTCTGCATTTCTGTATTTAAATCTGATCTTCATAGATCAAAACCCTAAGTTTAATAACGTAAAATTGTATATTCTTGGATATGGGCAACCAATTGGTTGTTCAGATGTCGCGATTAGATTACTTACTTGTTCAGATGCTGCCACGATTAGATTACTTAGTAAAAGATGTCACGACACCACTAAATGGCAGGTAAAATATAAATTAAACCACAAAGTCAGAAACGGAAAGCTATCACCATAATATCAAATGAAAAATCCGGACATTTTTAAATTGGAGGGAGGTAAACTAATATTTCTCGTGTCCCATTAAATGAATAATATTCATTTTTTTATTGTCACATCACAAATGATCCTTTTTAGTAAAAAAATAATATTTTAATTCTCTCATATTTTATTTTCTCCTACTTTTTTCTAACTTAATTTAATAGTTTCTCCTACCATAATCTATATTTACTTAAATCAACAAGAATCATTTTTTTTAAATCTAGTGTTCAAAAGAAATCCTTAACTTATAACAGGATGGATAGACTATTAGTTTTGCTTAAAAAAAGTTGTAGCAATTTGCAGGTGTGAAACAATATTGATTGTCAACTTGCCATATGTTTTATACATATAGGACTATAAAGAAATATTGGTTCCTAAAATCATAATTTCAGCCAAATTTTAGTATTATTCACAAATTTTTAAGTTGGTCTAAAATAGAAAAAATGAACTGTTATTGCATAAAGATTGAGGGCTTCACAGTGAAGCTGTGAATGGAAGATTTTTAACGAATAGTACTAATAGTAACTTAGGAAGATATTATATCTATCTATATATATATACCACATTACCATTAGTAATTGCATATATACACTAAACATCCCTTGCTTTCCTTTCTCTCTGATCAATGGCCGATGAAATCCTCCTCGACTTCTCCCCATTGTTCAGAGTCTACCAAAATGGCAGACTCGAGAGGCTTCCCCGCGAAGTTTTCGTCCCCCCATCTCTAGATCCAGCCACGGGCGTCCAATCCAAGGACGTCGAAATCGCGCCGGAGATCAACCTCTCCGCCAGGATTTACCTCCCGCCTAACGCCGATCCGACCAAAAAGCTCCCGCTTCTCGTCTACTACCACGGCGGCGGCTTCATCGTCGAATCCGCCTTCTCCCCGTTCTATCACAAGCACCTCAATCACTTAGTCGCACAAGCCGACGTCGTCGCCGTCTCGGTTAATTACCGATTAGCCCCCGAATTCCCGCTCCCAATCGCGTTCGAGGATTCGTGGCGCGCTCTCATCTGGATCGCCGAGGCCGAGGAGGAATGGATCAACGAATTCGCTGATCTGAAGCGTGTGTATTTAGGCGGGGACAGCGCGGGCGGGACTATAGCACACTACATCGCAATCCGGGCCGGGTCGGATAAACCGGAGGGTTTTAACTTGCAAGGGATTTTCCTGAATTGCCCCGCCTTTGGGGGCGTGGATCCGATTGGATGCGAGATGGCTGAGGAGTTGAAGAAGAAGGCGGAGTATTCTGAGAAACTGTGGCAATATATATGCCCGAGCATGAGGGATCGCGACGAGGGATGGGTTAACCCGGGTAAGGATCCGAAGTTATCGGGTTTGGGTTGCCAGAAAGTGCTGGTTTATGTTGCTGGGAAGGATTCTCTCAAGGATAGAGGGTGGTATTATAATGAGGTGCTGAGCAGTTGTGGATGGAAAGGAGAAATCGAGTGCATTGAGGTTGCCGGTGAAGGCCATGTTTTCAGTGTGATTACTCCAGATAATCAGGTTGGAATTAATATGATAAAAAAAGTGGCTTCCTTTATCAATAGCTAGAGATGTATCTGTTGTTATGGATCAATGATGTAATTTGGTTGTGGTGTAAAGCTAGTCCGTTTTGAGATTTGTTTTCAGTTACTTTACACATTCAAATTTCAATATTCAAGTGAAGTCCATATACTCGCCTTGGCCTTAAACCATGACTGAATTGGGTTGGGTTAAGATTGGACTTTGTATGAATCCAAGTCATAAACCAACTAAAAAAAATTGGTTAATGAAGGCCATTTTAAAATTGATTTGGCAAACCCAAAAAACTGGCTAAACAAATCGAACTAATTGGTTCTACTCATATCCTCGATGATTTAGCATCCCAAGAGAAGTCAGAATCACTGAGAACATGGGTATCATATATACCTTATTTCCTATCCTAATTAATACCTCTCGTTGCACCATTACTACCCACAATTTTTGCAATAAGCCAAAACCGCTACAACAGTCTCTCCTCCAATAAATTTTATAGCATTATTGTTCTTCTTTTTAATCATCAATTATTTTGTAAAATTAAATAACACTATAGATAATAATAAAAGTAGTTTAATAAAAATTACAAAAATTACATTAACTAAAATCTTTAAAAGTTAAAAAACAAAAAATCCTGAATTACTTACTCTTTCACTCTTGGTAGAGTGGAGCAACCACCTCTTCAGGCTCTCCCAAACATAATCCAACATCGATTTGATCACTTAATTTCCAGACAACTTTTTCTATGCTACGAGAGTATAATGCGGGGGTGTATAACAAAAGTATCATGTGCGAAAAAAAATGTATCACAGACACAAAACAAGACAAGATACTTGTAAAAAATGGAAACTTATTTGTATGAATTCATGAATTATATGTTGAGTTCGTGGATTAAATGCAGGAAAAAAAATGTATGAGTAGGACTCTTTTACTTTGGGTATTTTTTTTTATCTTTGCCCATCTTTTTTATTGTTTGATAGTATTAAATAATTTTATTAGATCCACCAATTAGAATTAGAATTAGAATTAGAATTTAACTGATTAGCAAATAAAGAATAATACTCCCTCCGTTCATAAAAAAATTGACAACTTTTGAATTAGAATCTAACTTATTCAGTGAAAACTTTAGTTACTTAATAATTTCCCTTACAAAAGAAAAAAGAAAAAAAAGAAAATAATAAAGATACAACAAAATATAAAAACTAGCCAAAAATACAAAATAACATGGAGGCATGGGTGTGATGCTGTGGTGCCTGGCGCAATTCGTCGGTAAATAGAGTCAGCAATCAAAGAAGAAATAGGTGGAATACTACAGGGTGTGCAAGTTCATATTTTATTAAACAGAAATTAATAAGAAGAATAAAGTGGAATTGAGATAATTCCATTCGCGTCACATAACATTCTTCACGGTTTCTGGCTGAATCGACCGATTCCGCCGGTTCAAAATGACCGATTGTCTAGCGGGTTTAAAGGTAAAATCGGAATGGATAAGGCATCGGTTCATGGTTGAGCTGGTCGAACTGACAGGACCAATCCAATTTTTAATCATCGTTTAGGATATAATCAAAATAAAGTGTTGGAATTTCTTTTCTTCTTTGTCTGTACTGCTTTATTTAGAGTTACAAACAAATAGAGTTAATGGAATATGCTAACGTGAACGTTGGAGACTACAAAGATTTCTTAACAATATAAAATTATAGTAACAATACTATTTTATATAGGGTGGAGATGTGTACTTATTGGAGTTTTGGGCTGTTACGATCACTTTTTTATTGTAGGATAACTAGTTTTAAATTAATTGACCACGTCGTTACAACTTACAAATCAAGACTTGGATATCTATGGAGGAATCACAGGAGGGGTGTTATGCACTCGCATTCTAATATTTTATTTATAAAATATAATATTAAAATATTATTTCATCCGTTTCTTATTAATAGAGACGTTTTTTTTGGCACGGAATTTAAGAATAATGTATTAAGTGGATAGTGAATAAAGTAAGAGAGATGAAGAGAGAATAAAGTAAGAGAAACAGTTATTTTTTGTAAAAAATAGAAATGACTCTATAGTTGTGGAGTATTTACAGATGTTATCGTGTCGATATCGGCAAAGATAATTGTGCGCCATATGGCATTAGTATTAGAATAACGTAAGAGATAGATAGTAAACAAGAGAGATAGAGATGAGTAAACAAGAGACCTCTAAAAATGAGTGGCTGAAACCAAAAATATACTCCCTATATTCCATAGTAATAGAGTCATTTTGCTATTTTGGTACGTTCCATAGTAATAGAGTCATTTCCTTATTTAATAAAAGTCAACACATTTTTCCACACCTACTTTACTCTCTATTACTTTTTTCTCTCTTCTTCTCTCTACCTTTTTCATTTTCCACTTTATTCTCTCTTTACTTAACTCACCAACACAATTTTTCTTAATCTCTTTACCGAAAAGAAACGTCTCTATTACTATGGAACGGAGAGAGTATATAATTATAGATAATTTTTTATGTTTTTAAGTTTTTCTCTAAAGTGAATAAACAAAAATATAAAGTGGGTGTGACTGAAAATAATAAAAATTATATGTATAAATAATCAGAAAATAAAATTGAGCATTTATTAGAAAATAAAAGTTTAATAATTAAAGTGAGGTCAAAAAATGAAACATAAAAGTGAAAACGTGTATTTTGAATTAAAAATTTATCCGCCAGCCAGGGATCAAACTTTGGCAAGAAAGGAAGGAATCCGTCACTGCACATTGCTTTCCATGACATTTTTATATATTATTGTAAATTGTTCACAACTTTATTTGTAAATGATGGATACATTTCATGATGTTTTTGGTTTAGGAGCTAATTATCGAGATAAGTTGAGATGGGAATAATTTCTTTTATTTCAGCGTTTGAATCACGATAATATGGTATACGTAGTGATTGGATTCAAACGAGGAAAAGTATGAAATAAAACAAAAATTGAAGAACGCCTTATCACTTAAAATACGAGTTTGAGGGCATAAATATATATGTGGTTAATTTCAAAGCAATGAAGATATCGACTTTTGGTCCCCACGAAGAAAAAAATAATGAAAAGAGTATTCTTTAATAGAATAAATTAAAAATTAAAGAATGACTTTTCAAAACAAACGAACAATCAAATTACCTACATGTGTTGTTATACATAAGTTAAGTTGATGGATATATTTACGTCCTATTGCACAAATATGAGATTATTTTCAAAGCATTGAAGAAATCGATCAAAAACTCTTTCGTCATTTATTTGGTAAAGTGAAAATAAATAAATAATAACTCTAGAAACAGTTTGGTAAAAATGAAAAAAGAATTGTATACATATAAAAACAATTTTCCAATGAGTAGCATGTACACGGTTCAAAAACCGCCGGTTCCGGTTCGGAACCGCCCGGAACCGGCGGTTCACGGTTCAAGATTTTAGTGAACCTGAACCGGCCCGCCAAGGGGCTAGGCGGTTCCGGTTCCGGTTCAAAAAACCGGCGGTTCCGGCAACGGTTCAAAACCGCCAGTTCTGGGCCAGTTCGACGGTTCACTTAATTTTATTTTTTTTTTGCTTATGAATCCTATGAAATCATTCTTGATTTTCTCATTTATAAAGATATTCTTGAATGTTTTATGTTTCACTTTCAATATGGGACAGAATATATTGAAGTATTTTCTTTTATGACTACATATTTAGATCATTCATTCATCTTTTTCCAATGTGGGATACAAAACTTTCTTTTGTCATCTACTTTTCTTCATTTTTGTATAATACATAATCAAAATTATTATTTGAATATATTATTGATAGTTAAAAATAAACAATTATTGAGAAATATAATTTGTATATAGAAAAATATTTATTTATATAATAGTTATCATAAGGTTTATACAATTTGCATATTCTTTTAATGTGTATAATAATATTTATTAGTTAACAAATACATAAATTTATAAACATAAACCAATCGATAATGATAAAGAACTATTGAATAATAGTTCATTCCGGTTCCGGTTCGTGAACCGGCGGTTCGGTTTGTGCATGCCCTGTATCTCCATAAAACACATAAACCTATCGTTTCTCTTCTCTCTCACTCATCACTCATCCATGGCCGACGAAATCCTCCACGATTTCTCCCCTATGTTCGAGTCTACAAAAATGGAAGACTTGAGAGGCTTACTGGCGAAGATATCGTTCCGCCATCTCTAGATCCAGCCACCGGCGTCCAATCCAAAGACGTCGAAATCGCGCCAGAGATCAACCTCTCCGCTCGGATTTACCTCCCGCCCAACGCCGATCCTACCAAAAAGCTCCCGCTCCTCGTCTACTACCACGGCGGCGGCTTCGTCCTCGAATCCGCCTTCAACGCTCAGTACCACAAGCACCTCAACCACTTAGCCGCGCTAGCAAACGTCGTCGCCGTCTCGGTTAATTACCGGTTAGCCCCCGAATTTCCGCTCCCGGCTGCGTTCGAGGATTCATGGCGCTCTCTCAAATGGAGCGCCGAGGGAAAGGAGGAGTGGATCAACGAATTTGCCGATCTGAAGCGTTTGTATTTAGGCGGGGACAGCGCCGGCGCGACTATAGCACACTACATCGCCATGCGGGTCGGGTTGGAGAATCCGGAGCGTTTCAATTTGCAAGGGATTTTCCTGAATTGCCCCTTCTTCGGGGGAGTGGATCCGATTGGGAGCGAAACGACGGACAAGGGTTGGAGGGTGTTTTGTGAGAAATTGTGGCGATTTGTTTGCCCGAGCTTGAGGGATACCGATGAGGGATGGGTGAATCCGGGTAAGGATCCGAAGTTATCGGGTTTGGGTTGTGGTAAAGTGCTAGTTTACGTAGCAGAGAAGGATTTTCTTAAGGATAGAGGGTTGTATTACAAGGAGGTGCTGAGCAATTGTGGATGGAAGGGTGAAATCGAGTGTATTGAGGTTGCAGAGGAAGATCATGTGTTCAGTGTGTATGGTCCAGATAATCAGGCTGGTATCGATATGATCAAGAAGGTGGCTTCCTTTATTAATAACTAAATCGTATGTCAAGCTTCAATAATTCATAGTATTATATCAGCTTGCGTTACTTGTAGCCAATGTATAATATTTGACGTTCAATGCAAATGGTCTTCAAGATTTAAATACTCATTCTAGCTCCAATTAATTGGTTATCGCTATAATTTGGTTGTGATGCAAATTTGATTGGCTTTTCTTCTTGTTGTTGCGTTTTGAGATTTGTTTGCATTTGAAACATAAATAAAATTACGTTATTTTTAGTGACAATTATGTGATTTTAGTCGTAATTGTTATCCAAATTCTAATAACCAAAACCGTAAGCGAACCAAAAACTGGCCAAGAAACGTACTGAATCAATTAATTGTGGTCCTATTATTATATGGTCTCATTTGAGAAGTAGAATCATCAAAGATCAAGTGCAAACAAGAAATATACTTTTCGCACGTTAATGTTAGACTTTTCTCCACACTGATGTTGGTACTTTTCTCCACATTGATGTTGGTACTTTTCTCCATTTTTTTGTGGAGGAGAAGGGCGTAACACAGAACAATATAATAATACATGATGAAATGAAATATTGATTTTTGTTTTTATTTCATATCTTTTTTAGTATTTTTTTGTCCAAAAATAAATACTCCCTCCGTCCGCAAGTAGGAGTCCCGCTTCACTTTTTACCATAAATGGTAATAAGGTCTCATCTTCCACTAACTCATTTCAATCGCATTTCATATAAAATTAATAGTGAGACCTCTATTCCACAAACTTTTTCCCACCCACTTTTCTTAATATTTCTTAAAACTCGTGTCACCCATGAGTGAGACACCTAATGGCGGACGGATGGAGTATCTCATATTGGATTGACATATGTTTTAAAATTTGTGTGACTTTAAAAAATAAAATAAGTAGAAAAGGTTAGTGAAACGTGTATTATACTTTTATGTAAAGTTTTAAAATAAAATATGATTGAAATGAGTTGTTGAGATGGGAGATCTATTGATAAATAGTAAAAATAAAACAAAACATGTAATAAGATAGGATGGAAAAATAACATGGAAAAAATAGCATGGAAGGAATATTTTGTTAAGGAATCATAATTTCTATCTATATATTAAAAATATTTTGGTAAGGAATCATAATTTCTATCTAAATTAAAATTGTCATTTTCATTGATAATTCATGCCATTCTGTTAAAATTTTAATATCTTGTCTCACATCGACTTGGTAACGATCATAGGTCACTTATAAAAGTATGGATAACCCTCCCCCTTATAAGGCCTTTTAAGGGGTGAGTGACTCATTTCTAATATGGTATCAGAGCGGGCCCAAGCCGATGATGGATTTATCTCTTTATTTCTTTTCTTGCCTACCCACGTGATGGAAGTCCGATGTGTCATTCCGGCCCACACATGAGGGGGAGGGGGGTGTTAAAATTCTAATATCTTGTCTCACATCGGCTTGGTAATGATCCTAGCTCACCTATAAAAGTATGGATAACTCTCCCCCTTATAAGGCCTTTTAAGGGTTGAGTGGCTCATTTCTAATACATTCCACCTTCTTATAATTTAGGTTTTTTGATAATATTATCTATGCATTCTTTTAGGTAACAAGAGGAAATTATATAGATCTTGACAATAGTTTATGTTTGACAAAATTGACGTTGCACGCTTGAAGATGGGTCGGGTATTAGTTCCGATTATATAAATGAGTCATGAACTTGAGGGGTCTATTTACATGATAAGCATTTATATTTAGAACAAGAATCGTATATAATTGAATACCGAATTATAGAGAAATCAAATAGATCGATCTAGAGTTCTTAACAAAATGGAGTAGAAATAAAGTAAAAAAATTGAATCTTGATTTGTATTTATTTAACATGAAACATGCAATTTGAGGGTCATTCTATTGATTTTTAATTATTTAGCATGAAACATGCAAATTGAGGGTATACAATTCTCTCCATATTCGTAGCAAAACACTAATTGATCAATCTCAAGTTCTTTTACTTTCTGGGTGAGTAAATGTACAATATTTTTTTTGACCATCTCTATCTCAAATCTCAATGCGTGAAATATCAAACTTTCTTCTAGCTGCTTCATGAACTCTATTTTTCAGTCCAATATTAATAATTTTCATCACATGTAGTAGTCCATTTTGAGTGTTAATTTTTACAAATTTCCTCACTATAAACAAAAAAATATCACAGATTGCGGACAACACATGTCGCTAATGGCTGGCGGATAGTCCGTTAATAAATTTACCTATGGCCATTCTAAACATCGGGAATTAACTCTAATTTCAATCTGGGCCTAGGTAGGATGACTTTATTTATATAAACTAAAGCCCAACTATAAGTATGTAGTAGTACCTACTAATTAACCCAATTGATAATAAACATGGTAGGCCTAAGCTATATATTTCTCTATTTTATCAATATCAATTTATTATAAGTAGTAATCCATTTGTCCCTGAAAATTTGTCACTTATTTCCAATATTGCTCGTCCCTAAAAATTTATCATATTTTACTTTTACTATTTTTTATAGTGGACCCTACATTCCACTAACTCATTATAACTCACATTTTATTATAAATCTAATATATATAATTAAGACCCACATTCTGCTAACTTTTTCAACTAACTTTTTTTCACACTTCTTAAAACCCGAACCAGGTGAAATGGTGAATTATTAGGGACGGAAGATTATCACACATCTTAACAATTCAAATATATTACGTTGATAATTATTAGTATTATTTAATTTATTTATTATTCTATTTTAAAACTAATATGTTTGACAACATTAATTTATTCATTATAAAATTTTACTAAAATTTGCAAATAAGTAAAAATTACTACATAATTAAAATAAGCAAATTATTAAAATTATATAAATAGATTTCTGAAATTAAAGATATAACTACACTCTCGTTCACTCACTCGCTCTCACTCTTACTCTTATCGACCATGTCGGGTAACAAGAGTTGTCCGCTCTTCTTCTTCTTCATCATCTTTTATTCACTCGCGGCCGCGGACTCCACAGACATATTGTATGAAATCGCACCATTCATTAGGGTTTACAAAAATGGCAGCGTTGAGAGATTAATCGGAACAGATACGGTTCCTCCGTCGCTCAATCCGAAATCCAAAGTTCTCACCAAAGACATCATCACTGAACCATCTCTCAACATCTCCGCAAGGCTCTATCTCCCTCGCTCCGCCGCCTCGCTCAAACTTCCCCTTCTAATCTACATCCACGGCGGCGCGTTTTGCACCTGTTCCCCTTTCTCTTCCACCTACCACTACTACCTAAACTCCATCGTCGCTGAAGCTAACGTCGTCGCTGTCTCCGTCAATTACCGTTTAGCCCCAGAGAACCCTCTCCCCGCCGCCTATGAAGACTCATGGTTCGTCCTTAAATGGATCTTCTCCCACTCCAAACAGGGCGGAGGCGGTAGCGAGGCGTGGCTGCGGAACAACGTCGATTTCGACCGCGTTTACTTGAGCGGAGACAGCGCCGGAGCCAACATAGCCCACAACGTGGTGATCCGGGCCGGGCTGGAACCAACGGATCGTGTTAGGATCCGCGGGTTGTTCCTGAATTGCCCGCATTTTTGGGGGAAGGAAAGAATTGGGAATGAAGCGGGTGACCCGGAAATGGTGGCGCGGGAGAAGAGTATATGGATCCATGCATACCCGAATTCCACCGGGTTTGACGACCCGCTGTTGAACCCGGATTACGACCCGAATCTTTCGAAACTCGGTTGCAAAAGGGTTGTGGTTTATGTTGCTGAAAATGACATATTGAGAGATAGGGGATTGCAATACAAGAAGGCGTTGGAGAAGAGCAAGTGGGAAGGAGAGGTGAAGAGTGTGGAGGTGAAGGGAGCTGTTCATGTTTTCAATCTACGCTTACCTGAAAGTAAAGATTCAAAGGAAATGATGAAACATTTTGCTTTGTTTCTCAACGAGAAAGAAAAGTCTCACTGTGGTTTGGGATTAGAGAGAGCAATTATGTAATAAATTAATCTTATTTGCAATGTGTTAGAGCATCTCTGAGAGAAAGATAAAGGAAAATAACTACCATATTTACTTTTTTTTCAAAAAAATTCATGCTCTAATGGAAAGGGTATATGGAGAGGTATTATATCTTCTTTCATTCTAAGAAGACATCTTTACCTCTTCTTAGTAGAAAAAGTAAAATGTTAATTTTTTATTTTTGCCTTTTTAATTTACCTTCTTTCCTTATAGTACGTTACCTTTTAAGAAGGTACAATTACCTTTTTGAGAAGGTAAATGAGAAATATACCTTTTCAATTTACCTTTCTCCCTTGGATATGCTCTTAGACGAAATTATCCAAGATTATTATAGTCCCCTATTGTAGCACTAAATAGTACTCTGTACTCACTTCTCTCTCTCTGTCCCATTGCAAGTAATTAATTTTATTTTATTTTTTGCAAATAACAGCGCATTTTTTCACTCTTAATTACTTTATTGTCTTTTTACCAATCCACGAGTGACTAATTTTATAGATTACTCATAACTTGTACTCCCTCCGTCCTATATAATTTTACACAATTTGACTTGGCACGGGTTTTAAGAAATGTAATAGAAAGTGAGTTGAAAAGGTTGGTGGGATGTGGATCCTACTTTTAAAGTATTGGTTTTATAATAAAATTTGAGTAGAAATGAGTTAGTGGAATATAGGGTCTACTACCAAAAATGGTAAAAGTGAAATGGGTAAAATTATGTGGGACGGACTAAAATGGAAAACTGGGTAAAATTACGTGGGGGGACGGAGGGAGTAGTAGAAATTATTTTAAATTTTACTGTTTCGGATAATAAATTTCTATTCTACCTACTTGCAAGTTGTTAAACTAAATGACGTTAAACATGTGAGTCCCTTTAACCTATAGCTACATGCAAGTTGTTACACTAAATGACGTCAAACATGTGCAATTTGCGCCTCTTTAACCTACATAGGAGTTGTTCGACCTTGTTCTTTTACAAGATCATGTCAAAAAATTATTTCAATGGACAAAAATGGTACTAACTTTCTTGTGCTATGCTAACCACACATTGATGGTCTGATGAGAATGGGTTACCTACCTATGGAAATTTCCTTTAGTGTGGACACATCGGGGACCAGGCGTCCATTCCAACTTTATGTAGGGGAATACATCAAGCCGCACATAAAGATCACCGTTACAAAATTTGCACAATTGCTTATTCTAAAAGTCTATTACAGGAGTTGTGATTTTACATTCATATATGAACCTTTTAGTAAAGTGTTGCAAGCAAAGAGACATTTTATGTGGAATGATAAAAAAATATTCCACGGTCCCTGTTAGAAGTCTACATTTGGCTAGGCATGACTTTTAAAAAATACTATAAAAGAATGTGAGTTATAAAAGTTAGTAAATATAAATTTCACTTTTATATTTTTAGTGATAATAAATTGCGAGTAGAATGTGTTAATAAAATGCGAGGTCTACTTAATATTTATAATAAAAATGAAAGTGAACGCTTATTAATTATGAGACGGAGCAAAATAACAAAAGTGAACTTCGAATAGGGGATGCACGGAAGTATAAGATATTTAATAGCGAAAATGATAAAATATTTTGTTAAAAGAATCATTATTTTTTTTATCTCTATTAGAATACTCATTCATTCCACCTTCTTATTTTAGATTTTGATTAAATTATCTATGCATTCTTTTAGGCAGCATGAGCAAATAATATATATAGACCTTGACAATAAATTATGTTTGACTACAAAATTGACCCCCACGCTTGAAGAGATATGTACGGGTGTCTGATTTAATTACTTGATATGCATTTATATTTCGAGCTTGAATTGTTTAAAAGATTGAATTATAAAGAAAGCAAATAGAATCAATGTAGAAAATCTGAACCCTTGCCAATTAGCAGTTAAAATTAAGGACGGCAATTAATTCAAGACGGATAAAAAAAGAAATTGATGTCAATTAACGGGGGATAAAGAGAGTAATTTTCTCAATTTAAATTAAATTTGCATATACCATACATCAAATTAAAGATAATTTTATATAGATTTTAACGAAATCTCAATCGCATATGTAGGGATCAGACCACTCGGGATTCGCTAATTACCGGGACCTCTTTTATTGATTGGTTCTGAGATGGCTAATCTCAGAGGTACAAGCCAAATACAACCGTGGTATCTTGATTACACACTAAGTACAATGTTACAAACAGAAACCCTAGACTAAGCTTAAGAACTCCTTAGTTCTTGAGAGTCAATCTTTTCTGGTTGTACCTGCACACTTAGTAGCTGAATTAGTCACACAAGAGATTGATCCCGAAGGATCTAAACACAAAAGAGACTAAGTCAGAGAATCAGGCCACGAGTGGCTCTGGTCACAGCAGTGACTGCACTAGGCCTCAGACCTCCCCAATCCTCACAGCAAGTCACAAAGGACAGCACCGTTGAACGAACTCAAACCAGAGATCAGTGGAACCCTAGATCTCACCGGTCAACGCACACCACGACCATCTCACACGCGGACAGACTCTCACAACCCCAGAACACAGCCAAGAACACAAGACCCCTCACCACACACTCCAAGCACTTCGGGATTGGTCACAAACAACAGACCAAACCCTAGAAAGAGAAGGGACCCGAAGAAGTTGCCTAACACTCAATCTACACCAGTGGAACTCTTAGGAACTGAGAATCATCGGTGGAACTGAAAGCTTGAAGAAGAACTCCGGCTAGATTCGCCGGAAACTTAGAGAGAAGGGAGAGAGTTTTTGGACGGTTTCTCAAGAGTCAGAGAGAGAGAAAGAGTATCACACACACAATTGAGAAGACTAACCGGTCTCACTCACTTAACAAACACAACACTCATCCAACGGCTGCAAGCCAAGATCCGCGTGGAGTAGCCAGGTGTTACACATCCAGCCATCCTGGATAAGTAAACAGGCCAGGCTCGATTTGGGCCAATAATTAATCTTATGGGCTCAACAATAATAGCAGCCCAACCGAATAATAATAGAAGCCCAAAGCAAGGAGTCCAATATCCAACATTCTCCACCTTTGGACTACTTCTGGAGAAACAGGGGAGAGCCTTGGTCTACTGCTGCTTCATCATTGCCTACAAGGCATTCCTATCACCAAAGAACACAAAGTTCATTAGATAGAAGATACCAAGTTGCCTAACAAAACACCAGATGGTAAACCAAATAGTTTTGTAGGACTTAAGTTGCCTTGTGACTTCAAAGAGTCAGCAAGGTCTTTACCTCGGGACATGCAATGCACATGCTAACCAAAATCAAAGTGCAATTTTTTGATGCATGACAACAACTTATCCACAGAGAGACATTTAGTACCCATATCAGCAGGGTTATGATCAGTATGCACCTTTTGTAAAAGAACTTCACCTTTTTCCACAACATCTCTAATAAAATGGAACCTAACATCTATATGTTTAGTTCTATCATGGAAAACCGGATTTTTACAAAGTTGAATGGCAGACTGACTATCAGAGAACAACACAGGAGCAGACTTAATAAACTTGAGTTCAGAGAGAACTCCCTTTAACCAGATTGCCTCCTTCATAGCCTCTGTAATGGCTATATACTCTGATTCTGTTGTAGACAGAGCTACAATGTGTTGGAGTTGAGATTTCCAGCTAACACAAGACCTGCAAACCTGAAACACATAGGAAGTTGTGGACTTCCTCTTATCCTTATCATTAGCATAGTTAGAATCAACAAAACCACACAACTCAACACCTTGATCATGCTTAGAAAAACACAAACCATACTTAGAAGTATTTTTCAGGTATCTAAGCAACCACTTAAGAGCTTCCCAATGCACTGGCCCAGGGTTAGACATGTATCTATTCAAGCAAGAAACAGCATAGGCAATATCAGGCCTAGTACTAACCATAAGATACATCACAGAGCCAATAGCATTGGAATAAGGGACCTTTTGCATAGCTTTAACCTCAGATTCAGTTGTAGGACAAAGGTCCTTACTTAGCATAAAATGAGCAGCTAGAGGAACAGAAGCAATTTTAGCACCAAGCATATTAAACTTTTCAAGAATTTTTTGCACATAAGGTTCCTGATGAAGGACTAGAGAAGAGGACTTCCTATCCCTAAAGATATTGATCCCCAAAATCTTTTTAGCATCACCAAGATCTTTCATGTCAAAATTTTCACATAAAGCACTTTGCACATGTTTAATAGACTTAATGCAAGGACCCATAATCAACATATCATCCACATATAACAACAAGAACACAAGCACTTTATCAAGGTTTTTCACATACAAGCAGGCATCAAAGGTACTCCTAATAAAGCCTAACTTCTGCATGCATGTATTAAACTTAATATTCCACTGCCTAGGAGATTGTTTAAGACCATACAGAGCCTTTTTAAGCAAACACACATGATTGGGAAAGTTTGGATCCACAAAACCCTCTGGTTGTTTCATGTATATGGGTTTATCCAAGTCACCATGAAGAAAAGCAGTTTTGACATCCATTTGCTTTAATTCCCAATTAAAATGAGCACATAAGGCAAGCATCACTCTTACAGTAGTAAACTTAACCACATGAGCAAAACTTTCTGTATAATCAATCCCCTCTTGCTGAGTAAAACCTTTGGCAACCAACCTAGCCTTGTACCTCAACCCCTCAATCTCATCTTTCAATTTAAACAGCCACCTGCAATCAACTACAGAGGCACCAGGGGGCAGAGGCACAAGGATCCAAGTATTATTGACAAATAGAGAGTGGATTTCCTCTTGCATAGCTTTAAACCATAAATCCCAGTATTTGGACTTTTGAGCCTGCTTAAAGGTTTGAGGCTCATTTCCATCAGATTCAAACACATTAAAAGCTAGGGCAACTAAATTCACATAAGAACCAAATCTATCAGGGACTTTACCAACCCTTCTTGCTCTATCCCTAGTTAATTGATAATTGTGTAAATCTGGATTATTACTGGGTTGTGGCTCATCATTAAAAACATTTTCATGGTCAGGGTCTTGGTTTTCTAGAGGCTCGGGGGGTATAGGATCTGGGTTGATAGGGGAAGAGTTCCACACCTGCTCCACCTCAGTGGAAGCATCACTGCCCTGGGACTCCACCTCACTTGAGGGCCTCTCCTCAGATTGCTCCACCTCACTAAGAGGTTCACCATCTGAGGATGGAGAAGCAGGGGACCTGGGGACACCACAAGGGAAGTCATCTTCATTGAAGATAAGATCCCTACTGACCACAACCTTGAAACCAGGTTCATCCCTAACCCACACCCTATAACCCTTAACACCATCTGGATAGCCAACAAAAACACCCTTCCTAGACCTTGGATCTAACTTGTCAGTTTTTGAATGAATAAAAGCACTACACCCAAACACCCTTAGATGTGACAGATTGGGTTTTCTACCAGTGAAAACATGCTCAGGGCATCTGCCCTTAAGAGGAACAGAAGGGGATCTATTTATCAAATAACAAGCAGTGTAAAGAGCTTCACCCCAAAATTTTTTGGACAAACCACTTTTGGACAAGAGACACCTAACCTTTTCAAGTAAAGTCCTATTCATCCTTTCAGCAACACCATTTTGCTGAGGGGTGTAAGGAGTAGTTTTATGTCTCCTAATCCCAGATTTTTGACACAAAGAATCCATTTGAGCATTGCAAAACTCAAGGCCATTATCTGTCCTAATGGTCTTGATACATTTTCCAGTTTGATTTTCAATTAAAACTCTCCAATTTGAAAAGGTTTGAAAAACATCAGACTTATGTTTTAAAAGAAAACACCAAACTTTCCTTGAAAAATCATCCACAATGGATAAGAAATACACAGATCCAGAGTGGGTAGTAACAGAGGCAGGGCCCCAAACATCCATATGCAAGTACTCTAAGACATCTTGACTAACATTTTCAGTCACTTAGGGGTGGGAAAAGACACCCTATGCTGTTTTCCCATTACACAAGTTTCACAAAAGGGGACCTCATTTTTGAAATCCAACTCACTCAAAATATCAGAATTTTTCAAAAGTTTTAACCCCTTCTGACTCATGTGCCCAAGTCTATTATGCCAAAGTAAAGCCTTATCCATTTTCACCAGATTTACACTATGATCATAACTAGTTAGAGGCTTAGCAGTACACACATACAGATTACACTTTTTCACAGCTTTAAACAGGCACAGCACACCCTTACAGATCTTCATAGTACCCTGCCCCCACTTACCCTCAAAACCCTCAGATTCAAGACAAGAGCAAGATAGCAGATTGTAATTCAGATCAGGCACATATCTCACATTTTTCAAAGGCAGCAAGTACCCATTCTCAAACTTTAAAAGCACAGTCCCAATGCCAAGAATTTTACACTTCTTGTCATTAGCCATAGACACAAAAGCATTTTCCACAGGTTTGAGAGAAGTAAAAGAATCTTTGAAAGGACATATGGAAAAGTGCATCCAGAATCAATTAGCCAGTCATTTTTGGTAAAGAAACACTCAGAGGAAGAGTTTACAGAAAAAACATCATGGTTCATAAAACAAACACCATCTGCACCATCATCCCTGGCCAGATTTGCAACAGACTCCATCTGGTTATTACCATTTGAATTCTTACCTTTCTTGGGTCTAGTACATTCTGCCTTGTAATGACCCACTTCCCCACAGTTAAAACATTTTCTTTTAAACTTAGGGTCTTTACTTTTAGACCTAGACCTGCCTCTGTTTGACTTCTTACCATTCCCAGAGGAATTACTGCCATCCCCTCTAGATTTAGACCTCCCTCTCACATTCAAAGCCTTAGTTTGAGAAGATTTAGGGTTAAAGTTTTCTTTAAGTTACAATTCTTTTGACTTTAAAGAACTGATTATCATGTCTAGAGGGGCACTATCCCTTCCATACTTTATAGCTGCCTTAACATCACCATAAGTATCAGGGATAGCATTAATCAGGGATACTCATCAATGGTTTTATCTCCAGACCTTTTAATGTCCTGGACCAACTTTTGAAAAATATCAATATTATCATCTATGTCCTTTGAAAGATCCAATTTAAATTTAAAAAGCTTTTCCAGGAGATACATCCTGGAGGACATAGAAGTTTCAGTATAGAGAGTATCCAGCTTAGCTCACATCTCACTGGCAGATTCAATAGCCCCAACCTTTCTAATCACAGAGTCAGAGAGGTTGAGGATAATTGAAGACCTAGCTAACTCATTCATTTCAGCCTTTTTCTCAGCAGACATATTTTCAGGAAGGACCCCTTCAATGTCTTTGAAAACCTTTTACTGAATCAGAACACATTTAACCTTTTGTTTCCATATAACAAAATCATTTTTCCCATTGAAGGGGACAATGCCAACTGGCTGAGTCATTTTGAGAAAGATTTTAACACACACAAAAGAACTCAACACTCCAAGGGCAAAGCAAGCAACTCTGCTTTCACAGATAGTGGATTTAAACAAATAACAGTCAAGGAGTCCACTAGGAACAAAGATGCAGAGATTTTTCATGCAATAATCACAGATGCAGCTAGCAGCAAGCACACCCAAACAGGCAACACAACTCAAGGTGATCCCAGACACACAAATATCAAGTCTAGATGAGTTCCTCCCTATCTGTCACGTGTACCCCAGCAAGAGGATTTCCCAGTTCACAATCACCCAATATATGGGGGCGCAGGGGGTCACTCAAGGCGGTTAAGGCACAGGGTGGATAGGTAATTTACTCAAGACACAGAAACAGAGCTCTGAGATGCACACCTTGAGTAAGAAAAGAAAGATAAGCAAGCAGCGGAAGAAAAGAAATCTATAAGCACCAAGATCATGCAAGAAGACAAGAGCACAGAGCCTAGACCGCGGCCAGCGGTTACTACCAGCAACAAAAGCCCAAGCCTAGGGTTCTAAGAAAGCAGAAAAAGAGAGGTTTAACCAATTTACCAGAGCGGTTACCCTTCATTAAGGTGTAACCGTCTTACCTCAGGGCCTATACCGGAGGCCGAGCTTTACTCTGACGAGCCCACCTCCTTAATTTGCGACCCGGCGCGCCCAAGTGATCCCCCCGTGGCTCTGATACCACTGTAGGGATCAGACCACTCGGGATTCGCTAATTACCGGGACCTCTTTTATTGATTGGTTCTGAGATGGCTAATCTCAGAGGTACAAGCCAAATACAACCGTGGTATCTTGATTACACACTAAGTACAATGTTACAAACAGAAACCCTAGACTAAGCTTAAGAACTCCTTAGTTCTTGAGAGTCAATCTTTTCTGGTTGTACCTGCACACTTAGTAGCTGAATTAGTCACACAAGAGATTGATCCCGAAGGATCTAAACACAAAAGAGACTAAGTCAGAGAATCGGGCCACGAGTGGCTCAGGTCACAGCAGTGACTGCACTAGGCCTCAGACCTCCCCAATCCTCACAGCAAGTCACAAAGGAGAGCACCGTTGAACGAACTCAAACCAGAGATCAGTGGAACCCTAGATCTCACCGGTCAACGCACACCACGACCATCTCACACGCGGACAGACTCTCACAACCCCAGAACACAGCCAAGAACACAAGACCCCTCACCACACACTCCAAGCACTTCGGGATTGGTCACAAACAACAGACCAAACCCTAGAAAGAGAAGGGAACCGAAGAAGTTGCCTAACACTCAATCTACACCAGTGGAACTCTTAGGAACTGAGAATCATCGGTGGAACTGAAAGCTTGAAGAAGAACTCCGGCTAGATTCGCCGGAAACTTAGAGAGAAGGGAGAGAGTTTTTGGACGGTTTCTCAAGAGTCAGAGAGAGAGAAAGAGTATCACACACACAATTGAGAAGACTAACCGGTCTCACTCACTTAACAAACACAACACTCATCCAACGGCTGCAAGCCAAGATCCGCGTGGAGTAGCCAGGTGTCACACATCCAGCCATTCTGGATAAGTAAACGGGCCAGGCTCGATTTGGGCCAATAATTAATCTTATGGGCTCAACAATAATAGCAGCCCAACCGAATAATAATAGAAGCCCAAAGCAAGGAGTCCAATATCCAACAGCATACATTTCGACGAAAATAAAATTGCATGAAAATATATTACGTATTCTCTCCTTCCACGGAAACTGGTTTCTCTCAAATTTTTTACACCATTCTATCCCACTTTTCTCTTTCTCTCCCATTCACCCATTTTTTGTTTCTCTTCTCTGTCTTATTTTACCATTTCTTATTTTACCATTTGCTCATTAAAACTTGTATCGTTCATCCATAAGACTATTTTTGTTGGGTGGATGAAGTACTCCCTCCATCCCAAGGAAGATGATCCCTTCATTGGACGGCACGAGAATTTATGTAACTTTATTTTGTGTGTTAAGTAGAAAGAATAAAGTAAGAGAGAGAGATAATAGAGTAGAGATAAATGTGCTTCTATTTTTAGTAATGGGTCATCTTGATTGTGACAAATCAAAGAAAAGTGAGTCATCTTCAATGGGACGAAGGGGGTATATTTTAATGACTTACAAAGTAATGCTCTTCGTTATATTGTTATGATGTTCTATGTCAATGTACATAATATCCTAAGTTTAATATGTATAATTTCAAAAAAATTGTGATGTTTAATTATGCTTTTTGAATTTGAAAGCAATTGTAGTTTAAGGAAGTATGTTGCATTGGTGTGCAAGAAGATGTATGGAATAACGTTAAACGGGCATTTGGTGTGCTACAATCGCACTGGGCAATAGTGAAAGGCCCGACGCGTTTTTTAGTACATATCCTATAACTCTTATACTTCCTCCGTCCCACATTAAGAGTGTCATTTAGTTATGACACGAGTTTTAAGAAATTGGTGGAGTGTGTAATAAATGAAGTGAGATGGTGGAGTGTGTAATAAATGAAGTGAGTTGGTTGAAGGTGAGTCTCTTTTTGACTTTTCAATTTTTTATTTTTGTTTTGGTTATTTTAATGTAGATAATGGCATTTTGATGAAAAATGGGGTAAAATTGTATGACCAAACATGGAAAATTCTAAATGTGACTCTTACGAACTTTTATGGCAAAATGTGTCTCTTAAACTGGGACGGAGGGAGTATCATGTATGTATCATCATGCTTGACATGACAGTCGAGGATGAAGGTAAATGAGTCACTAATTGGGCGATGAGAACGTTGGACCTAGCTTTGGTGTAGCCCACGAGAGCCGATATCAGGGCGCACCGTCCTCATTCCAAGCTTATTCGTGATTAGGCTTGGCCCGAGGAACAAACCCATGCTCAACTTCATCGAGATATGGTCGAAGAAATGGTCCTGTAACCATTGAATGTATATGTATCTTTCTTTTTTTTAGTTTGTTTCTCGTTATACTTTTGCTGCATTTACTACAATATATGGAGTAGGTTTTAATATTGTGTTTTTAAATCTTTGTTAATTTGATATTTAATTTTTTTATTGACTTAAAAACTTGAATCATGGTGAAAAATGGTAAAATAAGTTGGGGCTGACGTTGTGGGCAAGTGTTGGGACTAAAATTTAAAAGGTAAATGACAGGAAATAGACAGATTTTGGGAGCATGTTCTCATTCACTTGGTCGTAATATAAAATTGAATGAGATTTTTTTGGGGGGGTGTGTGTGCGTGGCCCATCATCATGGAATTGAATATGATGTTCAGTGCCTCAGATTTGGAAAGAGGGATGGCTCATTTTTAAAGGAAATGAAAAAAAGAAGTCATTCTGAGGTGGATTTCTTGATAACTGAGAGAGTTCAATCTGGGCTAAAATGAGTTGAACCGTGCGGGCTTATCCTATATCCTGGCCTTAAAAGATTTAAAAAAACACTCACTAATCATCCTTTCCTTTGCTCTCATCAATATAAATTTATAATGGCAGACGAAATCTTCCTCGACTTCTTCCCTTTGTTCAGAGTCTACAAAAATGGCAGACTCGAGAGGCTTACCGGCGAAGATGCTGTCCCTCCATCCAGCCACTGGAGTCCAATCCAAAGACGTCCAAATCGCGGCGGAGTTCAACCTCAACCTCTCCGCCCGGACTTTCCTCCCACCCAACGCCGATCCTACCAAAAAACTCCCGCTTCTCGTCTACTTCCACGGCGGCGGCTTTGTAGTCGAATCCCCCTTCTCCCCAGTCCACCACAAGCACCTCAATTACTTAGTCGCACAAGCCAACGTCGTCTCCGTCGAGGATTCATGGCGCGCCCTCAAGTGGAGCGCCGAGGGCAAGGAGGAATGGATGAACGAATTCTCCGATCTGAATCGTGTGTAGGGGAAAGCGCGGGCGGGAATATAGCACACAATATCGCCATGTGGGTCGGGTCGGAGAATCCGGAGGGTTTTAAGTTGGAAGGGATGTGTTGGGCTGGTCCCATTATGTGGGAGCCCAACTCAAGTTGGCCCAAAATAAATGGGCATATTTCTTTTTTCCTTAATGCTAATTAGTGTGTGTGTTTAATTAGAAATTGACAGCACATCTTTTGATTTGGGGTAAATCACAAATTAAGACGGTGGAGAAGAAAAAAGAGAGTCAGAGTCAGCTGCTATTATCATCAATTCAGAGTCAGAATTGAGAGATTGAGAGTGGCAACATAACTCCATTTTGTGAAAGGTGAGTGCAGATTTTCAGCTTGGTGCAGTTCTGTTCGAGGCTTCGATCGGGTATTCATCGGTGGTCTGATTGAGCTGAAATTCCGACAGTGGGTAGTCGACTTGAAGATCTTGATATTGTACGGTGCGATTGTTGATCCGTGAACAGTAAGGTCAGATTTTCTGGTGTCGAAATCAGCCCCTATTTTGGTGATTTTCTCATCTTGTTTTGGGTATTTTGCTTAAGATTGTTTTATCAACCTAGTTGGAGTTTATACTTCGTTGTAGAGGTTGGATATTTGATCTTGTAGCAAAAATATATTATAGTGGAGCTTTTGAGTGGACTCTCAAGTCCCGTGGTTTTTCCCTTTTGCTTCGAAAGGGTTTTCCACGTAAAAATCGTTGTCTCAGTTTATATTTCTGCTGATTGTTTGTCTTTGAAATTATCGTGCCACATTGTGTTAGAAATAATTATCGACTTGTGTTATTGGGAGAGAAAGAACACCTTTTGTGCTTCCGCAAGGTTTGGCTGTTTGGTTTCTTCCTAACAGGATGTTCCTGAATTGCCCCGCCTTTGGGAGAGTGGATCTGATTGGGCGCGAAACGGCAGAGGAGTTCAAGAAGAGGGTGGAGTATTCTGAGAAACTGTGGAAATATGTTTGCCCGAGCTTGAGGCATCGGGACGAGGGATGGGTGAACCCGGGTAAGGATCCGAATTTATCGGGTTTGGTTTGCCGGTAGGTGCTGGTTTATGTTGCGGGGGAGGATTACCTCAAGGATAGAGGGTGGTATTATAAGGAGGTGCTGAGCAATTGTGGATGGAAAGGAGAAATCGAGTGTATCGAGGTTGCCGGTGAATTCCATGATTTCAGTGTTAATACTCTAGATAATCAGGTAGGAATGGATATGATAAAAAAAGTGGCTTCCTTTATCAATAACTAAATCTATTATCATGTTAAGTGATATATCGATTGTTATTGTAATTGTAATTGTTATGACTTATGGTGGTGCTTCATGAAAGAATTAATTGGTATATGTATAAGGTTGTGGTGCAAGATGCAAAGCTAACTCATTACTATGACCCTATGAGACTTGTTTGCACTTGTTATTCGATATTAACAGTGCGTTTCACTTTTGATTTTCAAGGAAAGTGCATATGCTCTCGCCTCAGCCTAAAACCATGACTGAAGCGGTTGGGTTAGATTCGATTTTTTTATGATTTAGCTCGATCCATTGGGTTATTAGTTTTAGCTGAAAAGATAATACAGAGTTATTCTTCATTGCGTTTGTTAAAACTTTATATATATATAGTTTTGATTAATTATAAATTAAAACAGCGATAAGTAGTGTATTTCAAGTTATAAATTAAAATAGCAGTAAATTAACTAATTTTCTTTCGGTATTTTATCTTCGCGACTATTATTTATTGTTTAATATTTATTAGAATCATTAGTCAGAATTAATTTAAATATTATCAAATAAAGAATAGATATAATTCATATTGAAACTCGACTATAACAGTATTATCCTCGACCAACAACGAAATATGTGCACCATGAATTAAAGAGTTGCTCGTTACGAATCAGTACACAATAAAAACCATTATCTCAATAATCAGGATTTCTTTTAATAATAATGTTATTTTTAGATGTTTTAATAAAATATTAGTTTTATTTATTTGTAATTTGATTTGATTAAAATTATAATTAAAAATAATACGAAACGAGAATAGGAAAAGTAGGTGACATAGTGCTGAACTGCACTAAATCCTTTATTAATCACTAAATCGTAGATGTCATTAAGCTTCAATATTCATGTATCACCTTGTGTTAATTGTGCCTATATACTCTCGTTCCCCTCCTTAAAAATAGATCACATTTGTTATTTTTGTATATTCCTTTTAAATAGACCAATTTTATTTATGAAATCTTTTTTTCTCTAATGAGATGCGTCTCATTTTCCACTAACAATACATCAATCACTTTTTCTTTCTATCATATTTTCTTACTTTACCAATTGTGCATTAAAATTCATATCTTTTCAAATGTTATTTATTTTTTAGATACAGGGATGGCATTGCACAGGTCTTCAAGATGTAAACACTCATTCTAGCCCCAATTAATTGGTACCAGTGGAGGATCCAATTAAAAACAAGGGGGGACAATTGCATCCCCAAAATCGGAAGTAGCCTAGAGGTAAAATGCTCACTTGTCAAAGTGTTAGTCCCGAGTTCAAATCCTTTAGGTGTAATTTTGGTTCTTTGCATATATTTTTACCTATTCTACTTATATTTTGACTAGTTGACTATAATCATTTATTTATGTTTCTAACCAATATATAGTATTAACTACAACACTTTATTATTTGTCATTTCATTAAATGGGAGTGCATATAATCTTTACTCCTTCCGTTCCACAGTAATAGAGGCGTTTCATTTTGCACACTCATTTTAAAAAAATAATTATAAATAGTTAAAGTGGAGTAAATATAAAGTAAGAGAGAGAATATTATATAAGACTATTCTTTACACTATTGCATCTCTTACTTTACTCTCTCACCACTTTAAATATTTAATATAATTTTTTTTAAAACGAGTGTAGAAAATGATATGTCTTTATTACTATGGAATGGAAGGAGTATTATTTATAATTTTTAATTATACTTATATTTGATTATTTATAGAAAATAGCATCATTTTTTAAAAAAAAATTTAAAAAACGCTTTTTTAAATATTAAAATTTCAAGTAACAATAATCTCTATTTTAAAAATAGTGAACAAATTTCCACCACCACCACCAACAAATTTCCACCACCACCACAAAGTGAAAGGTGACAAATTTTTGGAGACGAACGAAAAAGGAAATAGGTGACAAATTTTCAGGGACGGAGGGAGTAATGATTTTTGTTTTTAGTTCATCTTTTTAGTATTTTTTTAAAAAATAAATAATTAGATTGACATAAATTAGTGTGATTTTGACAAGTAGAGTAATAAGAAAAGACAGATGATGGAGTCCACGGGATTTCGATGTTTTGGTTATGACGCACTTTGAGTCACTTATCAAGGTACTCTTTTTTCCCTTGGGGAGTTTTATTCCATGGGATTTTTTCCTCAAGGGGTTTTAACGAGGCCCGCCCACTCTGGATTTATATGGGTGACTCGAACCGTGTTCGTTCTTCTTTGGGGCTTGCCCCGTGATGCTTGTTGCTTGGTCTTTACCATGATATTTTGTACTAGCCGACTTATGGCTTTTTCCCTTGTACGTCCTCGGGTATGCCCGAGTGTATGATGTTAACGTTGGTTTTGGTTATTTTCAATTTATTTATTCATCAAAAAAAAAAAAGACAGTGGGACTAGAGATATACTGTACTTAATTTCTATGAAGTGTTAAATAAAATATGATCGAAATGAATTGCTGGGGTGTGAGGTTCATTAATAAAAATAATAAAAATGAAATAAAACATACGATGATAAAAAATGATGAAAATATATACTCCCTCCGTTCCACAGTAGTGGAGTCATTTTGACATTTGGGTACATTCCATAGTAGTAGAGTCATTTCTCTTTTTTAGTAAAAGTCAACACAATTCTTCTCATTTACTTTTTCCTCTCTGTTACTCTATTCTCTCTACTTTTTCTCTCTCCTACTTTATTATCATTTTTAATACATTACACACCTTTTTCTTAATTTTCGTGGCGAAAAGAAATGCCTCCACTACTATAGAATGAAGATAGTAGTATAATACTACTCATGACTCATTTAGTGGCAATGGAGGAAATATTTTGTTAGATAATCATAATTTCTATTTATATTAAAATAGTCATTTTCATACATAATTCATTCCACGCTAGAAGATAGCTGTGGGTATTAATATGGTACTTATATACTTCCTCTAGTCCACAATACAAGTCACATTAGTATATGCACAAATTTTTAAAAATGTAATAACAACCAGGTATTAATATGATAATTATATATTCCCTCTATCCCACAATACAAATCACATTTAGCATATGCACAAATTTTTAAAAATATAATAAAAAATAGTGGATTGAAAAAGTTAGTAAAATATAAGGTCCACTTTTTTATATTGGTTTTCTAGTAAAATGTGAGTTTTATAGTAAAATATGAGTGAAGTGAGTTGGTGTTTATGATAAAAGTAAAAAATAACTCTTATTGTGCGATGGAAAGAAATGGCAATATATGACTCTTATTGTCACACCTCAACCCTTACGACGTATACACTTACTATAAATAAATTCAAAATTTTAAAATAAATAATCCATGTGTCAACTACATAAAATCCACATATTAAATCAGGTACATATTTCAAAACATTCTAAACCGTAGTGAGACCCTCTCACCACTCTATATACTATACCATCATCTACATGCAAAAATGATGAGGAAGAGAAGTTGCCAAAATATGTCAGCCGCCGACCCTTATAATAACTGTAACTCACATCAACCCACGAATCATTGATATCTTATTCCTGAAAAATATTAGTGGTTTATATGAGCCACAACTCAGTGTATATAAACCTTACCTTTAATTCCACATACAAATATCAAACACATTCATTCTCCAACATATATCACCGAAAGTAATAAATATCGTAAATAATTTAATATTCATATGCATATGCCTCTCCTGCTTTTTATTATTCTGTGACTGATCAAGCCCAGTATCTGCCCGGGATTTCCATTGTATACGACTCGAAGGTCCCTTTTTATTATTTGACCTTTCCACGAAGGCCCCTCTTTGCATATTTTCTTTGATCCGTAGAACCCAGGGCAACACTGTCACATATCCTCTTTAATCCAACGATTCAAGATATTCTAATGCCATATAAAAACATATTAATTGCATCACTCACATATTCATTGCACCAATCACATATTCATATCACATTTCACAAAATAATTCCAAATAACACAACTATATCAAATTCATATCATATAATCCAAATATTCACTTCACTCTAACACATAACAATCAATCACATAAAATATGTAAAATTAATAGTGTGATTTATACACACCTGGATACGATAGCTTATCTAAATGAGCTCCTGATTCCATCTACTAATCTACCCTCTGCATCTTCAATCTATTTCCATTTGTATAGCTCTCGTTCTCCAACTACTCTTCCATTTTTCTTTCTTTTATTTCATTTTTCTTTTTCTTTTCTTTTTCTTCCAAACTCACTAACTCTCGTTTTTCTCTTTTAACCATCTGATTCTCTCTCATCACAAAACTCCTATTCTAATTGACATTTTATGTATATATATTTTTATTACTCTAGACATATATATTAACTAAATCATTTTAATATTTCCTATATTGAAACGTGGACTTCAAATACCCACTCCACAACTTTACTACTCTATTACGCTATATTTATATAACTACACGTGTGAGTGCATATTTGAGTCCTTATCCCTAAATTTCAATTCTCATATTTCTACACATATATATGGTTAAGTACAAAAATATAAAAATGCATAAAAATACTCCCATGCACAAATCATGCATTATTACACACGCACACACTTAAATTAGCTATTTAAGGTTCACATACACATTCACACTTATACATATATATATATATAACATGCAAATAACCTTATAATTGTACAATAATAAATAAATATATCAATATGCAAATTGATGCATGTTTCATGTTAGAGATGTCACAATTCTTCCCCCTTTTAAGAATTTTGTCCGCAAAATTCATTCCTCTCTATATTAACGTATTTAACGAAATTGCTAACCCGTAAATAGATGTAGATAGTTCTTTCTCATCTTTTCATCTGTTTCCCAAGTCACCTCTTCGACTCCATGATTTCTCCAAACAACTTTTATCATTGGAATATCTTTTCTTCGCAGTTCTTTGATCTGACGGTCTACTATATTGACAGGTTCTTCTATATAACACAAATTCTCAGAAATCTGTATATCAGCATCTTTGAGAACATGTGAATAATCAGATCGATAACATCGAAGCATACTGATGTGGAAAACATTATGAATCTGTGCTAATTCTGTAGACAATGTTAACCTATACGCTAATGGTCCAACTCTTTCAACAATATCTCACGGTTCAATATAATGAGGACTCAACTTACCTTTTTGCTTGAATCGCATGGCTCCTTTCTGAGGTGAAACTCATAAAAAGATTTTATCAAGACTGAGATAGTAAATCGCGGATCTCTGTCAATATATAAGATACTAGAATACCATATAAGCGTTCCTACAGATAATGATGCCAAATCTTCAAAGCAAAATAATGTCGCTAATAACAGATTTTGAACAGGATAAGAAACTTCATATACTTGCGATTGTTACAACACATAAGCAATAAACTTTCCGTTAAGTCAAAAGATAACCAAATCCATGTTTCAGCGCATCACTATAAATAACATAATATCTTGTACCTGCGGAGATAACCAAAATAGGTGACATATTCAACCGGTGCTTCCACACATTAAAACTCTTTTGATATGCTTCACTCCATATAAAAGAAGAATTCTGTCGTACTAACTTCATTATCAATTGAATAATAATCGAGAAAAATTTCCAGTTGAAAACCAGTTCAATCTTTTGTAGATCCACTTCTATTCCAAAACCTGACACCACGTGTCCCAACAATACCACATGTTCTAGCAAAAACTCACCTTTACTCAACTTAGTATAGAGTTGTTCATCTCGCCGAACATGAAATACTGACTGTAAGTGATTAAGATGCTCATCTGTAATTCATGAATATACAAGCAAGTCGCTAATAAAACGAAATACTAACTGTTCCAGTAATGGTTGAGAGACTCTGTTCAACAATGGCATAAAAATTGTAGGTGCATTTGTTGATTCGAAAGGCATAAGAAAAACTCATAATAACTATATTGAGTTTGAAATGTTGTCTATGCAATATTTTCTTTAGCTATCTTCAACTGATGGTATCTTGAGCAAGGATTTATATTCGAAAACACTTGTGTACCTTGAAACTGATCAAACAAGTCTTTGATTCTCGGTAATGAATATTTATTCTTCACTGTCACTTGATTCGACATTCAATAGTGTATATAAAGTTGCAATGTGCAGTCTTTCTTCTTCAAATATGATATTGGTGCACTCCAAGATGAAACATTGGGTCATATAAATCTCCTACCAGACAACTCTTGTAACTGATTCTTAAATTCTTGAACTCTAATGAAGACGGTTAATAAGTAGAAATAAAAATAAATGCAGTGCTCAATAGAGAAATATGTCTCCTGATAAGGTGAAAATCCAGATAAATCTGCACTTCCAATAGATCAAAAAGTCGATCTAGATAATATAAGAAAACCTGGAGCAATATATTGATTACCGTAAAATATCACTCGATCTTGTCTCGATGATTTTATTATCATTTCTTTTACTTGACAAGCTACTAATAAGTCGTATTCTAAGCCTTGGTTACTGATCAGTATGTCGCGAAATGCATGTATTATCTGCAAAACAGTTGCTTAAGTGTGCAAGATTAATGGATCCAAGTCGGTAGGAGGCGATTCAGGTGACGCAAGTGAAAAGAGCGCTAAGAAGGGTGTGATACTGACCAGGATGCATGCCAGAGAAAAGGCTCGAGATGGAGAAGAAGGATAGCTGGGATGATCATTAACAAGGGCAGAAAGGTCAAATTCGTGAAGGAAGTCTACCTTAAAAGCAAGGGCAAGCCTCCCTATAAAAGACCACTTGGAGAGAGACAAAGAGTTCGCAAGTTCGGTTCTCATACACACTTAGTAGAATTCTCTCTAGAAGATCAGTCCTTCAGCATTATCCAATCTCTCGTTCCTCGCCACAGCTATGGTCACTTGACGTCCAAGAGTCTGCCGGAGATTCATCATTCTACCGTTCTAGCCAGTTGCCGTAGTAGTAAAGCAGTATCATCGCCCGGAGTGGCAAAACAATCGTTATTTTGCTTTCTAGTTTAATCTTTACCTGTTTTCGTCGTTGGATTTGTTGCAAACATTTATCGTTGTTGCCTTTTGAAGTACTTTGTGAAGATCCAAACGTTTAAGTTATGAAGTTTCTATTTCATATGTCGCTTTGGTTCGAGTTTGCTTCATTCTGCCTAGGAAAGTTAGATCTAGTCGTTGCTTTAATTTCTAAGTGTTTTCTGATCTGGAGTTGTTGAACTGAGGTTGTAGTTATGTTTCAGTCTAATTTTCGTGCATGAGTCTTTCGTTCTGTATTATAATCACCACCTTGCATGTTAGTCAGTAGAGGTAAACTGCAGTTTCGCCGTTCATTTTAAGTTTGAGCATTTTAATCAATGGATCTTGAGTTTGAAGTTATGAATTTGAGTTTAGTCATGGAGTTTGTGTTCATATGATTTCTGTTAATACTTGGTGAAGAAGAAAACGTCAAAATCAACTTTAGTTTGGACCACTTTACTTTTAAGTTACTTTTGCTTTTGTTCCCTACTTTTCAGTTGTACCTTCCAGACCTGTCAGAGAGCCAACCAGCCACCAGATATACCTTGTTGTCTAAATTTCCTCTTTTAGTAACTGTCTACTTTTCATATACCTCTGAGACACCTTGTCCCCTATTTTCACGAACACAACCACATGCCTGTTATTTTCACGCCTACTAGTCAGTAGAGTACCACCTTTATTTCTTGCCTAGGTAAAATCTCAACCCAAGCGTGGTAGCTAACCAAAAACACCCAGGAATGTCACCGCAGTATCTGAACGTGTCCATCCTTGTGGGATTTGACCCTTACCTCCATTATACTAATCAGTAGAAGTGGGTTGAGGAATATTTGTTTGATACCAGGTTCCGGTTATCGTGCCAACGACTCAGCTAGGTCGGCAATCTCATCCTGATCAGTTGGATGCACTTTCAAAATATACGTTGACCGAGAGAAAAACCTGCACTGTCAGCTACCTTGGTTCGATGAAGTGAAAACCAATCTATACCCATAGTAATATCAAAACTTGTGTATGAACAAGAGAATCAATATCCGCTGGCAGCTCAATTGAATTAACTCGCAACACGTTCTCTAGAAAAATCGTCTGAACTGAATACCAGAATTTGTATCATAGCTTGTGGGACTGTTTCCCACCAAGAGTAAGTATAGCATCAAAGAAGAGATACCCTATAATCAAAACCTTATTCTGACATACAACTCATCTGATTGAACACTTTTAACTATATCCCAGCCTCAATCAGATTAGTCCCATAAAATCAGCAACTTCTACTTTACTGAGCTCTTTTTGAATTTTCTACCTCTTCACCTCATCATTGGTCAAAATACCAAAAATCCCAATATGATGCAGCATGTCTATCGGATGTTACAATTATTTTACGATGCAGGGCGGCTGACCCTTCTCTCCTCGGTAACACATGTTCATGATAACACAAATGCAAATGAAACTTATAACCAAAATGTATCATATGATATGCCTGAATGTTGTGTCCCAGCGAGATTCTATCCCCGCTCTGATACCACCTAAACTGTCACACCCCAACCCTTATGACTTATGCACTTATTATAAATAAATTCAAAATTTCAAAAGCACACATATTATATAATTTAATTCAAAATTTTAAAATAAATAATCCATGTGTCAACTACATAAAATCCACATATTAAATCAGGTACATATTTCAAAACATTCTAAACCGTAGTGGGACCCTCTCACCACTCTATATACTATACCATCATCTACATGCAAAAATGATGAGAAAGAGAAGTTGCCAAAATGTGTCAGCCGCCGACCCTTATAATAACTGTAACTCACATCAACCCACGAATCATTGATATCTTATTCCTGAAAAATATTAGTGGTTTATATGAGCCACAACTCAGTGTATATAAACCTTACCTTTAATTCCACATACAAATATCAAACACATTCATTCTCCAACATATATCACCGAAAGTAATAAATATCGTAAATAATTTAATATTTATATGCATATGCCTCTCTATGCTTTTTATTATTCTGTGACTGATCAAGCCTAGTATCTGCCCGAGATTTCCATTGTATACGACCCGAAGGTCCCTTTTCATTATTTGACCTTTCCACGAAGACCCCTCTTTGCATTTTGACCTTTTCACGAA
This sequence comes from Salvia hispanica, assembly GCF_029641045.1. NCBI lineage: Eukaryota > Viridiplantae > Streptophyta > Magnoliopsida > Lamiales > Lamiaceae > Salvia > Salvia hispanica. Next base: position 45,172,995 of record NC_142692.1, on the reverse strand, counting down.
GGCCCCTCTTTGCATATTTTCTTTGACCCGTAGAACCCAGGGCAAGACTGTCACATATCCTCTTTAATCCAACAATTCAAGATATTCTAATGCCATATAAAAACATATTAATTGCATCACTCACATATTCATTGCACCAATCACATATCCATATCACATTTCACAAAATAATTTCAAATAACACAACTATATCAAATTCATATCATATAATCCAAATATTCACTTCACTCTAACACATAACAATCAATCACATAAAATATGTAAAATTAAAAGTGTGATTTATACACACCTGGATACGATAGCTTATCTAAATGAGCTCCTGATTCCATCTACTAATCTACCCCTTGCATCTTCAATCTATTTCCATCTACCCCTGCATCTGCAATCTATTTCCATTTGTATAGCTGTCTTGTATAGCTCTCGTTCTCCAACACCTATTCCATTTTTCTCTCTTTTATTTCATTTTTCTCTTTCTTTTCTTTTTCTTCCAAACTCACTAACTCTCGTTTTTCTCTTTTAACCATCTGATTCTCTCTCATCACAAAACTCCTATTCTAATTGACATTTTATGTATATATATTTTTATTACTCTAGACATATATATTAACTTAATCATTTTAATATTTCCTATATTGAAACGTGGACTTCAAACACCCACTCCACAACTTTACTACTCTATTAAGCTATATTTATATAACTACACGTGTGAGTGCATATTTGAGTCCTTATCCCTAAATTTCAATTCTCATATTTCTACACATATATATGGTTAAGGACAAAAATATAAAAATGCATAAAAATACTCCCATGCACAAATCATGCATTATTACACACGCGCACACTTAAATTAGCTATTTAAGGTTCACATACACATTCACACTTATACATATATATATATATATATATATATATATATAGGGATGTATTCAAATCCTTTTCATATCTTTGGTTCTTTTTTCTTCTTAATCCCAGCCCCACGATTTTGTCATCTGACGGTTAGATTAATGCCACGTGTCATTTAATAATGCACATTTTCATTCTAATAATGCACATCGGCTAATAATGCAACATTATAAATTAATAATGCACATTTTCATTCTAATAATACACAGCGGCTAATAATGCAACATTATAGACTAATAATGCATTGATCACAACCATCCAATTCAAGGATCCAAGGGCTGAGATTAAAAAGGAAATAGGACACTTAGGGTGCAAAGGAGCCTAACACACCCCTATATATATATATATATATATATATATATATATATAACATGCAAATAACCTTATAATTGTACAATAATAAATAAATATATCAATATGCAAATTGATGCATGTTTCAGGTTAGGAATGTCACATTTATTGTGGGATAGAAGGAATATATAATATTTATGATTTGCTCTTTACGTCCTTTACAAGTAAAAACTTTACATTTTGGTTCGTTTATTGAAAATAGAAAATTTTCTATTTTTGGAATTTTTTTCTCTCTAATTATTAGGTGGGACTCATTCTTTACTAACAATAATTCAATTACTTTTTCTTACTATATTGCTCTTACTTTATCAATTATATTAAAAACGGAGAGAATAGTGCTCCCCTCGTCCCACAATAAGAGTCCAATTTTGTCATTTCGTCGATAAGAATCCTATTTCACTTTTACCATAAATGGTAAGTAGACCTCACATCCACCAACTTATTCAACTCACATTTTATTATAAAACTAATATACTCAAACCTACTTTTCTTTATGTTTTTTAAAATTTGTGTCATAACCAAATATATAGGGCTCCTATTTCAGGACGAGGGAATAGTATTTATCAAATTTTCCTATCATAAATTGTTTAATTAAATGAAATGTGCCACAAATCAATACATTCGTCCAATAAAAATAGAGATATTGGGATGACATGAATTTTAATACATATATATATAGGGGCACACTATGGTGCCACCTATATTAAAGTGACAATGTAACTCCATTCTTAACCGTCAGATCTCTTATATAGATGACTTAGATTGGATTGAAGAAATAGAGTTTATATTGCTTGGTTGTGATTATTGTGATGCTTACCAGGGTAATTGTGTCTTTTTTTGTTGGAATTAAATTCGAAACGGAAAGGAAACTCCCGGTGTTTTTTGGCGCTGATTCACTCTCTCTCTCTTCCACTCAGCTATAACGCACGCCAACTCCGTGAAAAACTGAATCGCTTCTCTCTCCAAATCTCCCAAATACTATCATCTGCCGATTTTTTTCATATATTTAATCAAACCCTAGTCTGCGAGCGATTTGTGTCTCTTCTTCTCTGCGAGCGATTGTCACACCGGCGGTTTCTTTCTGCATATCTCACCAAAACTCTCCGTCAGCGATTTGTGTCTCTTCTTCTCTGCGAGCGATTGTCACACCGGCGGTTTCTCCAAAAAATCGGTGCTTGAAGTTTGCAGCCAGTCTCTTCAACCGCCGTCTTCTCCATCCAAGCGTTTTGTGTTTCATTATTGGTTAGTCTGACTGCTTATTGAAGGTTGAGGGTTTATTGAGTAGTGATTATCCTCATTTGGGTTAATTTCGGACCTGTTTTTACCAACATTATTCCAAAATTCTGGGTTGAATATTCGTTTTTTTTTTCTGGGTTATTTAATTGAATGAATCGTACTCAGTTGCTGGAATGCATTTGTATGAATCGGTTTTTGCTTGGTTAATCTTCTGAAATACTGTATTGGATGCTTTGGTCTAGTTTATTTTTTGCTTTGTTCTATGTTGTTGTTTGCTTGGGTGTCATTAAAATGTATTTGTTTGCTTATTGAAGATTAATATTTTGCTTATTCTAATGTTAGGAAGTGCTGGGTGTCATTAAAATGTATTTGTTTACTTATTGAAGATTGATTATTTGCTTATTCTAAAGTTAGAAAATGCTTGGTCTCATGACAAACTCTGTTTCATACGTTTTTGTTACGTTTTTTGATCATTTAGAATTGCTTGTTTTTATTGTTTTTGTTGCTTTGTTCTATGTTGTTGTTTGCTTGGGTATCATTAAAGTGTATGTGTTTGCCTATTGAAGATTGATATTTTGCTTATTCTAGAGTTAGGAAATGCTGGGTGTTATTAAAATGCATTTCGTTGCTTATTGAAGATTGATTTCTTTGCTTATTCTAGAGTTAGAAAATGATTGGTCTCATGATAGACCCTGTTTCCTTAGGGTTCTTTTGGTGATTTATACTTGATCTGTTTCTGGATTGCATTTGTATGAATCGGTGTTTGTTTGTTATTAGGAATTGTTGTGTTGGGCAGTAGGAATTGCTTGCTTTCATTGTAGATATGGTTCATGCGAATTGTTGTGATGAGCATTAAGAATTGCTGTGTTGAGCAGTAGGAACTGCTTGCTTCATTGTAGTCATGGTTCCTGTGATTGTTGTGATGAGCATTAACAATTGCTTGTTTTTATTGTGTTGGTTACTTTGTTGGAAGAAGATTTTGTACACATTTTATTAACGGGTGCCGTTGGGATTCATACATATTAATGGCACATTGTTACCTTGTAAGTGCTTTGTTTTAATATAATTCTTGCTTGTCTTGATACAGAGACATCACCGTGTGTAATTCTGATGAGATGTGTTTTGTTCTATCTAATTCTTTGCTTGGTTGTGCCCTAATTTGCTGTGATTGCTTATTACTGACTGACTAATTGCTTGGTCAAAAGTTATTATATGCTTGTTCTAAAATAAAATCTTTTTTTTTTCTTATTTATTTTAGGACACGATTATACAATGGTGAGAAAGACGTCCGAAGAGGGATGCCAAAGACAATCTGCTGAACCTCGTCGTCGGATAGGAAATTAGTTAGTAATTCTAGGGAACTATTATTTCATTTTGTTGTGTTACTTCACTTTTATTGCTGAACATTGTATCTCAGTTGCATATTATTGCGCTAGAATGTTCTCTTATTTGAGTATATTTTATTATTTAATTTCGGATGTAGAATATCAGCTGTTTTGCTTGAAGCTTATTTATTGGTGGGTTGGACGTTTAGAATTGCTTAGCAGTGGAGTGTATACTAAATTCATCATTTCTATTGCAAACAAAATGAATGATCGCATATTGCATGTTATTTTATACTGAATTGCTTTTTAATAATGTTCTGTCGCATACTATGGATACACTTTGACTAGCCATTATTGCTTCATCCCGCTTTATGATTAAGACAAACAATTTGTGCTAAGGAATACCTGTATTGGAAGAAGGTTTTAGATAGTACGTATAACCTATTGCTCGGTTACATTTATTTTATTGCTTGATTCTTATTCCAGAATAGCATTACAAATATAGCATGCCCATCTGTAATTACTTCAATTCGAATAGTTCTTGATGTACTTTCACAATTAACATAGAGTTAGCATTGCAACTGCTTGGATTTATAAGTTTATTTCCGTTGGCTATGTTTATGGATTTGCTTGGTTTGTAAAACATTAATTTATTTTGCTTGCATATATTAAAGTGTTAACATATTTTTCAATACGGAAAAAAGCACAACCAACCAAAAATCAGTATATACTCCACAGTAAGCAAATTTAAATGGCCAACCAAGCAATAAATAAGCTTGAAATAAAGTAGCTGATATTCACCATCCAAAGCGGAAAACCAAATTCTAAAACCAAGCAATCCGTAAACCAAAACAAAGCAATATTCTGAACACATCCAAATCAAAACAAAGTTATTATCATTTTTATAAAACAATGACAGTCACCATTCAAGGTTTGGGGAACTCTGCCACCATCTTTTCAACATCAACGGGTCCCTTCTTCCATGCCTCTTCAAGGTGGTCGTTTGCGCTTTTTAATGAATCCTTCACGTGCATGAATGTGATCCATTTCAATCTCATGCTTCAGCCCTTCCCTGTTGCACACAATATATTGCCAAGTAACACACTCACGTGAAGATTTGGTTCCATGTTTCCGCGTGTCGATTCACGAGCATAAACGTCATAGAAAGCAATTTCGTAGTCCAAGGTGTCGAATTTCTTGCCAACGAATGGTTTTAATTTTTCATCGCAATCGGGCACACAAGGAACCGCGTAGGATATAGAATAAGCTATAGCTACAAATGAGGCAAGCAATACATGGTATTAGCGCACATGCGATGCAAAATCAGTGAAATGAATATCGGCAGAAATACTGAAGGAAAAATCACAGAGATTGACTACTAACTAAAGATTGAAGGAAAAATCACAGAGAACTGAATGCAAATACCGCAGAAGATAAAAAGAATTGCAGAGACTGGATATAGCGGTGGCGGTTTTTGGCTAAAGATTTGATAGATTAATGCTGAAAATAGAAGAGAGAAGGAAGAGAAAGATCGTAATTGGCGTGAAGAGAGAAACGGCTGGAATTGTTATTCCCAGTTATAGCCTTTTGCAATTTTTTAATTATTTTTTTAAGAAAATTGAGTCTGCCAGGTGTCATGTTAAAAATGCATCTTGTCCAAGATCTAACGGCTGAGAGTGGTGGTATGGTGTCATCACAAATAGCGTTGTCATTTTAACATCTCCCTATATATATATATATATATATTTTTTGTAATTACAAAGGTTTCCACCGGCTGATCCAATGACTATTCTTCATGCTGATTTATAGGCACCTCGATTGATTGAACAGAAGCCCTAAGGATTTAAGACTGCTCCATACTCAAAGGCAGAAATCGATCTCTTAGCCATTTAGTTAATAACGAATGAGTCTTATATCACACCCATAGATTTTTAATCATAATTATTAATGTATGGAAGGAATAGAGAGAAAAAACTTAATGAAATATGTTAATGGAGAGTGGGGTACTCCTTATATTAAAACGAAAGAGGTTATACTAATGGATAGAAATGGAATTTTAATACAGTAAGACATAAAAAGAATATACTTTATTTGGTATGTAGGATGTATTATTAAATGCGCGCACATCTTTTCTTCATAATCTTGCTAACCACACAGCTATCTCTCTCTGTCTCACTCTCACACCCCCTCTCCGTCTCATCCACCATGTCCGGCAACAAGAGTTGCCCACTTTTCCTCTTTTTCTTCTTCATCTTTTATTTACTCGCGGCACAATCTTTAGCCGCAGACTCCACAGACATATTGTATGAAATCCAACCATTCATTAGGGTTTACAAAAATGGCAGCGTTGAGAGATTAATCGGAACAGATACGGTTCCTCCGTCTCTCAATCCGAGATCCAAAGTTCTCTCCAAAAAGACACCATCATCGAGCCATCCCTCAACATCTCCGCTAGGCTCTATCTCCCTCGCTCCGCCATCCGCAAACTTCCCCTTCTAGTCTACATCCACGGCGGCGCGTTTTGCACCAGTTCCCCCTTCTCTTCCACCTACCACAACTACCTAAACTCCGTCGTCGCCGAAGCCAACGTCGTCGCTGTCTCGGTGAATTACCGCTTAGCCCCAGAGAACCCTCTCCCCGCCGCTTATGAAGACTCATGGCTCGTCCTTAAATGGATCTTCTCCCACTCCAAACAGGGCGGAGGCGGTGGCGAGGCGTGGCTGCGGAACAACGTCGATTTCGACCGTGTCTACGTGAGTGGAGACAGCGCCGGAGGCAACATAGCCCACAACGTGGTGGTCCGGGCCGGGTTGGAAGAAACGGGTCGGGTTAGGATCCGCGGGTTGTTCCTGAATTGCCCGCATTTTTGGGGGAAGGAAAGAATTGGGAATGAAGCGAGTGACCCGATAGTGGCGGCGGTGGAGGAGAGTATTTGGATCCATGCGTACCCGAATTCGACCGGGTTTGACGACCCGCAGTTGAACCTGGATTACGACCCGAATCTTTCGAAGCTCGGGTGCAAAAAGTTGGTGGTTTACGTTGCAGAAAATGACATATTGAGAGATAGGGGATTGCAATATAAGAAGGCTTTGGAGAAGAGCAAGTGGGAAGGAGAGGTGAAGAGTGTGGAGGTGAAGGGAGCTGTTCATGTTTTCAATCTAAACTTTCCCAACAGTAAAGATTCAAGCGAAATGCTGAAACATTTTGATCTGTTTCTCAATGATAAAGAAAGGTTTAACTATGGTTTGGAATTAGTGAGAGCGATTATGTAATAAATCAATCTTATTTACAATGTTTAATAAATTATTGCGCCTTTAAATTAAATGGGTGCAAGTAATTTAGTGTTGGGGTTTTGTTTCTATACTCACTATTGGTTAATGATATATATGAATATTTTTGTCTGAAAAACCATCATGTTTGAAATTTACTCCTATTACCTAATATTTAGTATTTACTATATTGCATTAATTACGCTTTGTAAAGTGGAGTAGTACTTAGTTTTCTGTGGGGTATATTTAAAATTTAAGCCAGATCACAGTTTTTTCTCTCGTAAAATTCCTACACTAATTGCAGTAATATTTCTATATGCATTCTCCATTGAAAATTTTATCCGTTTCCAGAAAAAGGATTTCTTTTTTTTTTTATCCATTTTACAAAAATAGAAACTCTTTATTTTAAGAAATTGACTCTACGATCCACTAACACTAATTCGAATATTTTTTCTCTTAATTTCTCTTACTTTACCCATTTTTTCCCATCATCTCCCCTACTTTACTAATTTTATAAAAATTCGTATCGTTTCCAAAGTTCTTATTTTTCAGAAATGGAGGGAGTATCTCCTGTCATATTTCTATCTTTCTTATTGGTTCATCTTAAAGTAAACAAATTGAATCTTGATTTTTAATTATTTAGCATGAAACATGCAATGTTGAGGGTCATTTTATTGATTTTTAATTATAGTTAGTGTATACAATTTATTTTCACTTTTCTCAGTCTCAATCTTTGAAAATCAAAAGTTTTCCTTCATCATGAACTCTCTTTTTGGTCCAATCTTAATATATATATATTTTTTTATCATAGATTATAATCCACTTTGGGTATTCAATTTGCAAGATTGTATGTCGTAATTAAATATGTAGTGTGTTTGGTTTATGAGATTCAATCACACAACTTAATCCTAGATGGATAATCATTGAATAATTAGTCATAGCTAACCCTCTATAACTATAATAATTTCACAACTTAATCATAAATTATATCTTGATATTAATTTATCTAGGAAACCGAATACCATCTTCAGTATTAAAGACTTTTTTAAAATTTCTTCACTGCAAACAAAATAAGAATTCCAGATTATCGACGCACGAAACCGGTTGCTAACGGCTGACGCATAGTCCGTTGGTAAATTTACCGATGGCCTTTCTAATCAACATGAGAAAAGGGATGATTTGTCTTTAATTTCAATCAGTGGTTAAGAGGGATGACCTTTTTCTATTTTCTTTTCTTAATAAACTAAGGCCCAACTATAAGCAAGTGTAATTAGCCCACTCGATAATAAACATGGGTAGCCCAAAGCTATATCTCTAATCTTTATCAATTTATTTATTGATTTATATTTCTTAAATCTCATACCGAATTCAAATGAACTTTTAATAGAAATGGAGGGATCATACCGAATTCAAATGAACTTTTAATAGAAATGGAGGGAGTATTTATTTTCTTCCTTGAATTTCCGCCTAAATTTTCATTAACTTTGACTGCATTGCGCAATATTCGTAGAATGATTATAACTTTCTCCACAGAACTCCGATTGATACGTTCAAGGATTCCAGGAGAAGCTCTTTCGAAGAGGAAGAGAGTGGTATGCATTAACCACTGATTGGACTCCAAAACCGCCGGGAAACTCAGCTTGAACTGAGGCTGCTGCACCTTAGCCTTTTGCATCTTTTTTTGTCTTTTGCTATCATTTATCAACAAACACATAAAAAATACCAAATGTATAACATATGCAATTTAAGAATATAATTTGCATGAATGACATTTAAAATGAGTCAAATCTAGTCCTTAAAAACATGCAAAATCCGTGTTTGTCAGTATTATAGTACTATTTCACCACATCTGGTGAAATACTACTCTTTCCATTCCGTGGTAGTGGAAGCATTTCTTTTCGACACGCGATTTAAGAAAAATTGTATTAAATGAGTTAATAAAATAAGAATAAAGTAGGAAATGAAAAGGCTAGATGATGCAAAACGTATGGAGAAAACAGACTGAACGGAGAAATAATCAGAGAAACACTAGTTTCTGTGGAAACGAAATATTATTATAAAAAATCAGCTACTACCAGAAACAAAAACAACGCTACTTATAAGCGTCTAGAAACCCTAGAAATTCAAAAGGAAATAAAATGCAATATAGAAAATTAAAACTAAGTCCGAAAAAATAGTAAAATGTCGTTTTCACACCTCCTAAACGATGTCAGATGGCCAAAATCCATCATCCATCAGTCGCGATGAGTTCGATTCCAAATCGCGATTCGCATGCACCATGCGAATTTCAAGTCATTCTGGCACCGAAGGTTTAAGCCTGATTTATACGTTCGAACTGTATCATACTTCGCCCTCTTGAAAAAGACTCGACCTCGAGTCTGCTTCATCTGCTGACGCCACTTCATTCACTTCAGTTGCTTCGTCCTCACTATCAACAACATTGAATGTAGCAAATAGACAAAATTGAATGTAGCAAATAGGCGCCGCAGCACCCCTATTGTGGATACCCTAATGAATTAAAGATTACTCCCTCTGTCCGTCATTAGGAGTCTCATTTCTTGGCGGTACGGGTTTTAATAAATGTTAAGAAAAATGAGTGGAAAAAAGTTAGTGGAATAGGGGTCCCACTTGTATATATTAGTTTTAAATGAAATGTGAGTGTATTGAGTTAGTGGAAGATGAGACCCTATTACCATTTATTGTAAAAATGAACCGGGACTCCTATTCGTGGACGGACTAATTAAATGGCAAAACGGGACTCCTATTCGCGAATGGGGAGTAAGTTTTCAAAAAATATAAGACATAAAGTTAAATATTAAAGATACTAATATTATGATATATTTACACATTTATATAGCTAAAAAGTGATATTTCATTCTTAAATTGCAGTCAAAGAACTCTAAAAAATTGCAAACATCATTACATTATAACTTGAATTAATTTTTTACTTAAATTTAAGAAAAATTAAATAAACAAAATTAAATTTTACATAAATTTATGAATACAATAAAAGTAAATATATAGAAATTAAAACAAAAAAAATTCTCAACAAATGTAATTTAAATTTTTTCTTCTTTTCCTTATATTTTCGAAATATCCCGAAAACCCCTGACCTACCATCTCTACTAAGGGTGTGTTTGATAGCCAAGGAAAACCAAGAAAAAGACCCCTTTCCTAGGCTTTTCTAATGTTTGATACATTTTCAATTTTGGAGTAGAAGCCCGCGAAATAACCCGGCCCGCAATGGCCCAAGAATGTAAACCACTATTTCGGACGAAACTTATCGGTGAAGAAGCTGAGGCTTGTTTTCCAGCTTTCAAATTTGGGTCAAGAAAATAAATGCCTTCCAAAATTATCCCTCTCATGCTCAATTCTCTCTTCTCTTCCATCTTTCTCTTCCCTTTTTCTCTTTCATTTCGTTCAGATCTGCAGAGTTCACAAACTTCTCTTCCCTCTCTCTCTTTGATAATTGGTTAGATTTGCAGCACCACTTCCCTTTTGCTCTTTGATTTCCCGTCGGAATTGTAGCATCACTACACCATCTCTTCCCTTTTCCTCTTTGCTTTCCGGTCATGGAGGCGCAGCACCACACCACACCACACGAATTTAAGACATCAATTTCAATTACTACGAATTTATCTCTCTAAATTGGCTGCCTGTTTTTGTGCAGCACCACTCTAGAAGATTTATTCACACAGATGGCTCTTTTTCTCCATCTTTGAAGAACTGTATTGCTGTCAATTTGGTGGAATTACAAACATTGGAGAAAAATAGAAAATATTGAGGGCTAGAATGTCTACACAATATATATATTTGTTAATGTGGGTATCAAACTTGAGTGCTATTTAAGAAACTTATATTTCCTAAGGTATCAAACAATAACCGAGAAAAAGAAAAGCCAACATAATTTGGATTATTTTCTGATGTAGTTTCTTCTCTAGCATTTTCCAATATATAGAAATTAAAACAAAAAAAATTCTCAACAAATGTAATTTAAATTTTTTCTTCTTTTCCTTATATTTTTGAAATATCCCGAAAACCCCTGACCTACCATCTCTACTAAAAGTAAAATTTTGTTTAGTACTTTCATGTATTTATTAGATTGAGATCACATTTAACATATTTCTCCTTAGTAAATTGTGCTTGAGGTTAGTTTCCTCTATAAAAAACGTGTCAGATATATTTTGATAATAAATTATGTTAATGTAAACTTGTCAGCTTCTAATCATTAGTTCAATTTAGACGTGGCCACGGTTCGTCAAACCGCCAGCCCGGCTATGACGGTTCCGGTTCCGGTTTAACCGGCGGTCACGGCGGTTCCGGTTCCGGTTAATAACCGCCGGTTTTTCGCCGGTTCCGGTTCGGTTTCGGTTTGTTTTTTTTTTGTTTTTTTTTTTTAAATCTTATAGTTATTACTTCTAAATTCTATAGTACAATCCAAAGAGAAATTGGTAACGATAAAGAATTGCAATTTTATTGATTTGAAACTTTGAATGTAAATTTCTACAATACAATTACAAGTTACAAAATACAACTATACAACTATACAACTATACACTTGAATTTAAAATATAGATACAAAATTACAGTTTACAAAAAATATATTAAAAGTAAAGTTGAAACAATTAGAAAAAAAAAGAAAAAAAAGGAAAAGGACTTGAGCTCAACTTAAATTTAAATTTTGAAATTCAAATTTTGAAAATGGTCGGAACCGCCGGTTTTTGGTCAGAAACCGGCGGTTTCCGACACCTTTTCAGGCCTACGCTGCAACCCTACGCCCTACGCCTACAACCCTACCCCCGAACTGTCGGAAACCGGCGGTTTTGTGTCAGAAACCGCCGGTTTCTGACCAAAAACCGGCGGTTAACCGTCCTTTTCCGACCCTACTGAACCTACCGACGATGACCATTTATTTTCGGTTAACCGGCGAACCGGCAGTTCCGAACCGGCAGTTAACCGCCGGTTACGGTTTCGAATTTTGTTGAACCGTAACCGAACCGTATGTCGAACCGTAACCGGATTTCGAACCGGAACCGTCGTCCGGTTCCGGTTCCGGTTCCGAACCGCCGGTTCAAAACCAGCGGTTAACCGGTGGGCCGATTTGGTTTGGCCATGTCTAGTTCAATTCCTCCATAAAATCAGCTCTATCTGATTTCCCACGTACAGGAGTTGAACTGCACTACAGCTCTTCAAATGAGCTCCAACAAAAGCTAGCAAGACTAGTGGCTAGTCTCGGAGCCTGAGCTGAGCATTCAACCTTCACAAGATCGATTGACATTTTATATATAGAAGCATGAATAATGAAATTGTTGTTTGTTCGATACAAAGACCAGTTGGCGGAAATCTTCGTCAAAACATAAAACAATAAGGGTCCGTTCGGTACACAGAATTGGAATTGAAATTCTATGAAATTGAATTAGTCAATTCCAAATCCTTTGTTTGGTATAATTGAAGAATTGACATGGAATTGAATTAAATTCCAAATCTCTTAGTTTGGTAACTCAAAGCAAAAAATTTGGAATTGAATTGATTCAAAATTCAACATTTTTATTAAATAATTATTATTAATAATATTTTATTTTTATTTTCATACTCTAAAATTCATAAAACACAGCCAAAAAACAACTAGCAAAAATACCCACTCAATTTTCAACAGAATCATTCATCTCTTCGATTTTCATCCTCTTTACCGCGCGGGCCACATCCGATAGCCCTCGTTAGGGATCTGGATCAATGTATCCAACTTCTCCCCGGTCACTATGTTCCCTCCATTCTTCTCAACCCGGTACGTTAGCGGCGTTCCATCTATTGCGGCGTCGACTAACACAGCTGAGTTCTCATATATCTCCTCCGTCACCAGTATCTTCAAGACCTCAGTCACCACCCCCTTCTCCAGCCACCTTTGTATAGGGGGGCACCATATACCTGAGAGCATGAATAACACTACAGTCCGCAACACAAGTACACAACGCATCAATATAGTATATGCAGAAACCAAGCAACGGATCTTACTAGATCATAACTCTGGCCAGTATGACATCAAGTGCTGCTTCCGTGACGCCCATGGTGTCTGCCAGGCACTTCACAACGACATTGACCTGGACCTCAGCTGGTCGTGGGAGAGAGGGTTGAAGACCACTATCTCGTCTAGGCTGTTGAACAGCTCCGGCTCGGACTATTTCCACCTGTTGAAGGATCGAAGTTTGAATTACCATTTTATATATACAACTTATATTCAAATACTCAAATTATATAGGCAATGGCCAATTATACCTCTTGCATCACCAACTCATGAGCGCTTTCCATGGTGCAATTCCTGCTCAATCCTCTTAGAGGATACTCGGCTCCAAGGTTCGAGGTCATGACGATCGTGAAGTCTACTGTACGACCTTTCCTGTCGGTTAGCCTGCCATCGTCCAAAACTTGCAGCAAAGTATTGAACACTGCCGGATGGGCTTTCTCCACTTCATCAAACAGGACCACGCAATAAGGCCATCTCCTCACAGCCTCCGTCAACTGCCCCTTCATGCCCAACGCACCTAGGCAAAGCACCAATCAGTCGACCAAGTTGTTAGCACTAAGTCCAAAAGCATCAGCACTAATTGATGGGATGAAAATCAAGTTGTTAGATCCAAACTTCACATATTGCCATTTAAAATAGGGTAAATCACATATTATGCCAATCTAGTTGTGAAAATAAACATTTGCAAATAACATTATTAAAATTTCTACCATTAAATTAAACTACAGAACAATTTCTACTATTAAACTCTACAGATAACAAAATCTACCATTAGACTCCAATCCTTAAATTCAACCAAATTAATCAGAATTGTAGCAAAAATTGGAAGATAAGCACGTTGAAATAATTCGTAACAACAAAATTTCAAAAAAATTCTACCAAAAAATTTAGAACTTCACTGTAGCTTTCTATCGGCTTTCCATCAAGCAAGAAACACAACAAATCTGATTGTTACTTGATTATCCATCAACTCACAGAGATGAAGAGGTCAACGCAATTGCTGAGAGAAAGCGGCTAGGGCACCGAAGAAACACAAAAGAGCAGATTTTGTGTTTTATATGATCCGTTTCATTTTGACCCGATTCAAGGGTCCGCGTATTTTTAAAATTTTGACCTATTTTTGTATGGAATGGAATTGATTTATTAATTTTTTGTTATGGCATGGAATTAAAAATAAGAATTTGTAATCGTGGGAATTAGTATTCAATTCCAAATTTATATATTTTTGTAATATCAAATAGTGGAATCGGATTTCGAGGGCCCAATTCCAATTTCAATGTCTGAATTCTGCGCTACTGATCGCAGCCTAAAGAAATTCCAATTAAATTTGCATCACAACCAAATAATAGCTACTATAACCAATTAATTGGGGCTAGAATGAGTATTTAAATCTTGAAGACCATTTGAATTGAAATTATACGTTGGCTACAATTAACGCAAGCTGATATATAGTACTATGAATTACTGCAGCTTGACATACACATACTATTTAGTTATTAATAAAGGAAGCCACTTTCTTGATCATATCGACGCCAACCTGATTATCCGGAACAAACACACTGAACACATGATCTTCACCTGCAACTTCAAAGCACTCGATTTTTCCCTTCCATCCACAATTGCTCAGCACCTCCTTGTAATACCATCCTCTATCCTTGAGGTGATCCTTCCCCGCAACATAAACCAGCACTTTACCACAACCCAAACCCGACAACTTCGGATCCTTACCCGGATTCACCCATCCCTCATCGGTATCCCTCAAGCTCGGGCAAACAAATCGCCACAATTTCTCACAAAACTCCCTCCCACCCTTGAACTCCTCCGTCGTTTCGCTCCCAATCGGATCCACGCCCCCAAAGTAAGGGCAATTGAGGAAAATCCCTTGCAAATTGAAACCCTCCGGATTCTCCGACCCGACCTGCATTGCGATGTTGTGTGCTATATTCGCGCCGGCGCTGTCCCCGCCTAAATACACCCGGTTCAGATCGGCGAATTCGTTGATCCACTCCTCCTTTCCCTCGGCGATCCACTTGAGAGCGTGCCATGAATCCTCGAACGCAATCGGTAGCGGGAATTCGGGGGCTAATCGGTAATTTACCGAGACGGCGATGACGTTAGCTTGGGCGACTAGGTGATTGAGGTGCTTGTGATAGAGTGGAGAGAAGGCGGATTCGATGACGAAGCCGCCGCCGTGGTAGTAGACGAGGAGAGGGAGCTTTTTGGTAGGATGGGCGTTGGGCGGGAGGTAAATCCGAGCGGAGAGGTTGATCTCCGGTGCGATTTCGACGTCTTTGGATTGGACACCCGTGGCTGGATCTAGAGATGGAGGGACGACATCTTCGCCAGTGAGCCTCTCGACTCTGCCATTTTTGTAGACTCTATGCATAGGGGAAAAATCGTGGAGGATTTCGTCGGCCATTGATGAGAGAGAAAGGATTAACCGTGCTCTTATTTTCTGAGTCACTGGATATTAAGCAATCTCTATCTGAACTCCAATTCATTAATCGACAGATTGTAATTTCTCAATTAATAAAAGATAATTTTTGTAATTTACTAAGTGGAGTACTACTATTATTTTATGTCTTTATTCATCAAGATGACCCCATAATATAAACGACATTAAGTTTGTTGCCTTTTTTACTAAGTGGAGTAGTTTTAATTTTTTGTTGTTTAGCTTTTTTTCCTCTTCTTCATTTGTGCTTTTAGTCTTTCAGGGTCCTTTGGTGTCGGTAGATCAAGCTTGTGTTGAGTTGTTTTGCTTTGATTTTTGTGTCTTGTTATGTTTTATAGCATAATAATATTGATTGTTATGTTGAACCTATGCTTGCAATTCACGGTAGTTTAAGTGTTCTCTTACAAGGCTAAAATTAGTCCTGAATATATGATCATTTTATGATTTTGGTCCTAAACATTATCTTTTGAATTTTTTGATCCTGCACATTTCAAATCGGATAACAATTGGTCCTACGTTAACAATTCCGTTAATATTTAACGGTCAACCATTTTAATCCCTATTTTGACCAACTAGCATGTTGATGGTGATTATCTCTCTTAATTAAAACCTTAATTACTTTGGGTTATCATCTTCCTCAATAATCCTAACCCCAAATTGAAGGGAGAGAGAGGGCGGCGACAGTTGCGGCGGAATCCGGGCGAGAGAGAGACGGAGGGATGCGACGGCGTGGAGCCGCCGCGCACAGCAGCAGCGGCGGCGGCGTGGTGAACAGGTCCGAGAGAGGGAGAGATTAGGGAGGGGGAAAGAGAGAGAAAGGAGGGGAAGACGGAGGAGAGAAGAGGACCGCCGTCGGAGGGGCGGCGGCATCAGCAGGTAGTGAGAATTGATGATGAGAGGAGCTCCGGCGGCGGACGGCAGCACTAGAGGGCGGCGGCAGCGGCAGGTAGTGAGAATGAGGAGCTTCTCTCTCATCAATTTGGGGTTAGGATTATCGAGGAAGATGATAACCCCAAAGTAATTAAGGAAGATGACGAGGAGCTTCTCTCTCATCAATTCTCACTACCTGCTGCCGCCGCCCCTCCGACGGCGGCCCGCTTCTCTCCTCCGTCTTCCCCTCCTTTCTCTCTCTTTCTCCCCCCCCCCTAATCTCTCCCTCTCGCGGACCTGTTCACCACGCCGCCGCCGCCGCTGCAGCTGCAGCTGCTGTGAGCGGCGGCTGCGCGCTGTTGCATCCCTCCGTCTCTCTCTCTCTCTCTCTCCCGGATTCCGCCGCCATCACCTCCATGCACCGCCTCAATGGTCGCCGCTCTCTCTCTCTATCTCGTCAATTTGGGTTAGGATTATTGAGGAAGATGAAAATCCAAAATAATTAAGGTTTTAATTAGAGAGAGGTAATCACAATCAACATGCTCAAGTTGGACAAAATAGGGATTAAAATGGTTGACCGTTAAATATTTAACGGAATTGTTAACGGAGGATCAATTGTGATCCGATTTGAAATGTGCAGGACCAAAAAATTCAAAAGATAAAGTCTAGGACCGAAATCATAAAATTGGCATATGTTCAGGACCAATTTTGGTCTTTACTTTTCTCTTTTATATAAAAACATAAAAGAAAAAAATGATTACAATTCTTAGAGCATTAGCAATAGAGGGCCGATGGGCATCGCCCCACCATAGCAGCGGAGGGGCCGTTCCCTATCCCTCCCCTCCCCCAAATGGCCTATGCGGATGAGAAGGGCCCTTCGATCAGCCCTCCATTGGGCCGATCGAAGGCCCACTCATTTTTTATTTTTTATTCTTTTTTATTTTTTTTGATTTTTTTCTTATTTTCTATATATATTTTCATTTCCCATCACTCTCACTCCATCCCTTCACTTTCCATCACTCATCTTCTCACTCTACACTTCTTCTCTCTAGAAAATGGATTCTGACAACTCTCCACAATTATCATACGATGGAAGCCCGTACACGGGCAGAACCCAAATTCTGCCCGATACCCAAACTCCATTCACTCCGCAAAATCCGTACTTCAACCAACCTCCACCATCTCACCAAAATCCCTTCTTCAACCAAGTTCCCGGTGGCAACATATTCGGTGGAGGATTCACTCCTTACTTTACCGGGAACCAACCTGCGGCCTTCCCTTAATTCTCCGGCCAATAACCCCACAGGCGTTCCACTGGAGCATCGGAAGAGGAATCGACCCAAATTACGGGGACACGGTGTACCGGCTAGAGATGATGAGTTCTACACCCGACACTCACGGATCTACAACTTTTCAAATCACAAATCCGAGCTTCAGCATGGAAGAGTATGAAGTGGAGGAGATGCACCTGAAGGTGCACAAACCGAACCGAACCGCCGGTTAACTACCGGTTCGTGAACCAGAACCGGAACCAGCGGCGGCGGTTCGAACCGTGAGACGGTTCGCGGGTTAGACGGGCCGGTTCAAGTTCGAGAAATGGACAAAACTGCCGGTTCTCCGGTTTAAACCGGCGGTTCAACGGGTCTAACGGTAGGATTCCGACTAGGGTGTAGTGCAGGCTTTGAAGGCTAGGTGTGGCAAAAAACCGGCAGTTTCCGACCAAAACCGCCGGTTTGAACCGCCGGTTTCCGCGTCTAGGGTGTAGGTTTGCAGGCTTTGCAGGCTAGGTGTGGCAAAAAACCGGCAGTTTCCGACCAAAACCGCCGGTTTGAACCGCCGGTTTCCGCCGGTTCCGATGCTTTTTTAGGTGTCATTCATAGGTGCGGTGATTAGGCCTGCAAAACCGCCCAGAAACCGCCGGTTTTGGTCAGAAACCGTGGACTGAACCGACGGTTTTGGCGCTGAACCGGCCGAATTCAAATTTCCAATTTTTTTTTCTAATCAGATTTTTCCTCAATTTTTCATCTATAAATACCCTCTTCTACATCATTTCTACTTACTCCATTCTTGTGTTAACAAGGATTTCTCTTCTCAATCTCAATTTCTCTATTCTCTATCCTCATTCTCTCTAATTTGCTCAATTTCTTTATATATTTTGTGTTCTAATATTTATAGACTGAAGAAGATCATCGGACTGCCATGTTACTCACCCAAATGCAACAAGGTGGGGGGGGGGGGGGGATGGAGGCGAGTCCTGGAGCTGGAGGTAGTTACCACCAAGGTGACTATCGTGAGGAGTACGATGTGCATATTTCGTCGGACTCGGACCATGACGACAATGATGATTAATCTCGTGCTCGTGTTCCGTCGAGCATCGGCGGAAATGAGGACATGCCCCTCCTCCTCCTCCACCCGGTGCCGCTAAGAAGGCATTGAAATCCGACATTTTTGTTAAACATTACAAAAAGGTCCCGGTGGTAGTTTCAAGTAGTGATGATCCGCACTCTCAAGAAGAGACATCCGCTTTTAATGCATATTGTAACTACTGCAACAACGTCTACAAATTTTCGACTGGTGGGGGATATGGCACCCTCCGCCATCATTTGACGACAAAGCATCCGGTGGAGTGTGGCGTCACCGCTACCCAAACCCAACTAAACTTCCCTCCCGGTGGCTCAGCCTCAGGCTCAGGTCCTCAATCAGGTAACCCTCTTTTTAAATATGATCCTAAAACTGTGACTGAAGCTTTTACTAGATGGGCTGCAATGAAGCATTTTCCTTTTGATACGTTTGATGACAAAAAATATGAGGTGACTATGCAAACTTCTTTTAACGTGGCTGCCAAAATAATTGGTAGAATGTCTGTTCAACGATCTACCATTTGACAGTGTAAGGAAAAAAAAGGTAGTATTATCTCGTCATTTACAAAATTTGGGCCACAAAGTGAACAGTTGCTCTGATGTATGGACTGATTGTTTTAACAATCACTCATACATGGGCATTACATGTCATTTTGTGGACAATAGTTGGACTTTGAACAAACGTTTAATTGGTTTTCGAGAATTTCCTACACCGCACACTACACCCGAAATTGCTTCTTTAATCATTCAAGTTTTGAATGAATTTCAATTATGCAATAAGGTATTTTCTATTGGTTTTGATAATGCAACTGCTAACACCGCGAGTATTACTGAGTTAATCGCAGCTTGTTCTCCGGTAATCGATGGTAAGTATTTTCATCAAAGATGCATATGTCATATTTTAAATTTATGTGTACAAGATGCGCTTGACGTGTGGGTAAAGCATGTTGGTCCTATTAGAACTGCTGTTAGATTGATTCATCAAAAGCCGCCTATTGGGAAAGCTTGGATGAAATATTGCCATCAAAAGAAGTTAAGGTACACAAATTTTGAAATGGATGTTTCTCATAGATGGAATTCGACATATGATTGTTTGAATTCTACTTTGGAGCATCAAGATGCTTTGTGTGATTTTTTTAGAACTTATCCCGTTCGTGATCTATATCTTTCAAAAAGTTGTTGGGACCAAAGCTTGAGTTTATTTAAATTGTTCAAAAATTTCAAAAATGCAACTGTTGAATTATCTGGTGTTTATTATTGCACTTCCGTTCGTGTTTTAGAACATTGCATGAATATCTCACTTGCTTTTAAGACCGCGATGAAAAATGCTTACAATTCTCTTGAATTGATGTGTGTTTTATATTATATGATTGAGAAATGACTAAAGTATTTCAGTGAGATTCCAACTGTGTTCTTGATTGCAAAGGTTTTGGATCCGAAATGGAAATTAGCCGGTACCTCCAAGATTTTAGATTTTTAATTTGAGTTCTATTGATATTACTCCACTTCAAGCCCTCCAAAATGATACCAATGACTCATTCGGAGTAAACCTATCCGAAACATTTCAAATAAACCTCCCGAACCGAGCTCTTATCCAACATAGCTTCGAGTATAACTTGCAAGCTCTCTACACCGAATATGAAGCCAAGTATAACGCCACCCACCAAGTCAGATCTAGACCTACCTCTCATTCTCAACATCACGATTATGGATTCGGATTTCATTATGATGACCCCGATGCCCAATCCCAATTAGTCGATCTATACAGCTACAACACCGGCGGAAGGAGCTCGAGTACGGTAAGTGAGTTAGATTTGTATTATGATTCACGCTTTTCCTTTAATGATGAAGGACTTCCTACTGCCGCCGCCGCCCAAATCTATGTCCTCGATTGGTGGGGAACACATGAAAAAGATTTTCCAATACTTGCATCAATGGCCAAGGAGATTTTGCCATTCCGGCTTCCACTGTCGCCGTCGAGTCCGCTTTTAGTGTTGGAGCTAATGTGTTGGACAATAAAAGAAGTAGACTCTCCGCGGAAAATATGGAAGCCGTGATGTTACTTGACGATTGGTCCAAAGCTGACTTGAGAGAACAAGAGCCAAATTGGGACGAACGTGTAGAGGAAGCGCATCAAGACTTCACCGATGATGATTGATGAACATTGAACGCGCATGCCGCATAGGCCAACCGTCAATCGCCAAATAGGTAAGTAAGGTAAGAGAACTATGTGGACTTTGATTCCCCAATGCAATTGAGCATTGTGGATACGTAGGCACCTCAACTTAAATTTTAAATTTAAGTTGAGCTCAAGTCCTTTTTTCTTTATTTCTTTTTCTTTTTCACTTATTTCAACTTTAAAAATATACAAATACAATTATTTAATTGTATTTGTATATACTCTAGTCGGTGAAGAAGACTTCTCTATTAGACTAAATCCGGGAAAGTTTTGCCAATTCTACCATAATTGTTGATTGTTAGACTAAACTCACCATTTAAGGTTGAATTGTTAAAGGTGTCATCAATTTAGTTAAGTAGAAACATCTCCTTCGCCGACCAAGAGTATATATAATATACTTATAAATTTTTTGTTAAATATTTCTAGTATATTTTATATTTATTGTGTAAGACTTCAAGTCTTTTGTAAATTGTAATGGTTATAAATAATTGAAAGTTTGTAACTTCTAGTTATAGTCTAGTCTCGTTGATTCGTTGTAATATTTTGTAAATTGTAATTGTTCATATTTATATCAATAAAATTCTAAATTTTATCCTTATTCTTTGAAATTTATTTACACGCCTTTTCAATTTCTATAGAAAAAAAGCAAAAAAAACAAAAACAAAATTCCAAACCGCCGAACCGGACCGGAACCGCCGAAAAAACTGCCGGTTTTTTGAACCGAAACCGGAACCGCCGGGACCTTGGCGGGCCGGTTCAGGTTCACCAAAATCTTGAACCGGTTCCTGAACCGTGTGCACGTCTAGATGCACCCATCACTTCCAAAAGAGAAGTGGAAGGGGAAGGCGCAAGCGAAGGGGAAGGCCGCAGAGCCGTCGGTGCCTGCTCGGAACGGTAGGAGGCCGCGAACACATTATACGCCAGCTAAGACGCTTGCTCTGGCGAGGTGTTGGATCGATATCGGCGAGGATGCGATTGTGTTGAACAACCAATGGAAGATTGGTTTCTGGACCCGCATCGCGCAACGATACAATAAGGAGGGAGTGAAGCCTAAAGGGGCACCGTATCACAAGGCGTCGGAGCTTCGCAAGCATTTCGAGCATGTCATGTTCCATATTAACTCAAAAATAACACTGCATAAAATCTAATATCAAAACCAAATATTGCATATTTATTGGAACGGAGGGAATAATAACTATAAATGAAATACTTGAAAGTTTACTATACAAATAAATAAATTACGAAATAAATTGAAATGTAATAAAAGGAAAGAAGAATAAAAAAATGCAGCTACATAAATTGAAAGTCATAGGTGAATACAACTAATAGAAAGAAAAAAATAAAATACGGTAAACTTTTAAATGAATCCAATAATGTGGGTTTAGAACTCGGGTCTTTGACCTACTAAAAGGCTTAATACCGCTGGACCAATATCACTTTTAACTTTTAAGTACGTATGCAAATATATAGTCAATACATAAAATTTTGAGGGTACAATTGTACCCCTTATTCTATATTGGATATACCTCTGGTATTTTCTTAATCGCACGATAAGCAGCAATAATTAGAGCATCTTGTAAATTGTAATTATGCGCTTCCATAATTGGCAATCAAGCTACTAATGGCCTGCTAACAAAATAGAAATATAAAGTACCATTTCCACTAATTGTGCAATTACTTTATTTTATCCCGCAATAATTGGGGCACC
Organism: Salvia hispanica; assembly: GCF_029641045.1. Taxonomy (NCBI): domain Eukaryota; kingdom Viridiplantae; phylum Streptophyta; class Magnoliopsida; order Lamiales; family Lamiaceae; genus Salvia; species Salvia hispanica. The sequence goes on along the minus strand of NC_142692.1, from coordinate 45,150,320 downwards.
TTTAATTTTATATAAAACATTGTACATCATTAATGAAACATTCAATAGATTCAACTAAACAATGCCTAATACTCCCTCCATCCCTACATAAGCTACTTTTTTCAGCACTTTAGTTAAGAAAATGTTTTTAGTAAGTTAAGCGAAGAAAAAGTAAAGTAGAATAATAAATAGCAAACTAAAAATTAAAGAGAAAATAAAATGAAAATGAATATAAATTTGCTTTTTATTGGAATTGGAAGTGGTGAGACGTTTAGTCAAAAGAATAGGAAATTGTGGAGTCTGTAGAATCCGGGAATGGTCTGGTAAAGGAGGTGCTGGAGATTTTGGGGATGGTTTTGAAAAGATTAGGAACACAAAAGAAAATTTTAATTACTTTTGTTGAGAATTAAGTTTTTGTTTATATTTCCATTTATTTACTGTTGTTGTTTTCATAAATTTAAATTAAAAATAATAATTTTGTTTACCTACGTTGTTTTTGTAAATTTATGTAAAAACTAATTTAAATAATGTAATGGTCGTTAATATAGTACCTTTAATATTTAACCTTATGCTTTTTATTTTCAAAAAATTATACTTTAATTTATTTGATTCATTTTTATTGAGTTTATTATATTGTAAAAGATAAAAAAAAATGAGACAAATAAATTTAGCAAGGAAAAGGAAAATCATTTTATGCGATGTTTAGTCGTCAAAGAAGCATGTTAATAATACTAGCTAGTTGTTATGACTATACATTGCTGCTTTCTCGATATTATATTATTGGTTCTTTCAACGATGATGCTCCTTTAAATGATAGTTACCGTACATATATCTAGTTTCTATTAACAACCCTCTAATTATCCATATATCTCTCTCAACCCTTGTTGTTTGTTTATGTCATATCCACAATTGTTATGAATAATTCGGGCACCCAACATTAAAATCATGGTAGAAGTCAATGTAAATAACTGACTTAATTAATTGATAGTTATTAATATAGTTTATTACTTTTATCCTATTTATTAAGTCCTAAAAAATATAGTGCATATTTTCTCATTTAGAATGTCGCATAAAATATTGCATACTACTTTAGTTTTTTTAAACATTTATCTAAAAATTTAAACATCGCCATCATGCAGCAATGTTAAACAGAAGAAAGGAATAAAGTGAGATTATTTTACTAATCATGAAAAAACATAAGAAAAGAATAAAACGAAACAATTTCATGATAAATATATGAAAAGAATAAAGTGAGATACTTTTACGATAAACATAAGAAAAGAATAAAGCAATATTATTATTGTGTTTGTGAAGAAACGGAGGGAGTACGTAATACTTCCTTCGTTTCAAGTAATTAAGTTGATGCATTTTTTTGGGCACAAATTTTAAGAAATAGTAGATATTTAAAGGTTAGAGTGAAGAGAATAAAATAGAATAAAGAATAAAATATGAGAGAAAAGAAAAAATAAAATAAAAAAGAGAATAAATTTTTTTATAAAAAAAAATGACACAACTACCTTTGGCCTCATGTGTTACCACTCGACCAACCACTAGATTAACTCACAGACACACCTTTCAATCTCCTCTCTTAATTGTTTCTTACATTCCAATATTCCGTGTTTCCTTGTTAAACATAAGAAAGGAATAAAGTGAGATCATTTTACTAATCATGAAATAAACATAAGGAAAGAATAAAACTAAGACTATTTCATGATAAATTATAAGAAAAGAATAGCGAGATTATTATACTGCTCACGGAATACGTAATACTTCCTTCATTTTAAGTAAGCTGAAGCATTTCTTTGGGCACATAATTTAAGAAATAGTAGAAGTTTAAAGGTTAGAGTGTAGAGAATAAAATAGAAAAAATAATAAAGTATGAAATGGAAAGAGAAAGTAAAGTAAATGAGAAAGTAAAGTAAATGAGAAAATAAAAAAAATTTCACTAAAAAGGGAAACTGACTCAACTACCTTTGGTTTCACACGTTACCACTCAACGACTAAGTTAACTCACACACACATTTCAGTCTTCTCTCTTGTATCTTACATTCCAGGTTTCTTCCAATTGATATGCTACACACCTTATGAGCATCACACTCGTTCGAAACATGTTTAGTATTGTCTGTTCTATTTTATATATTTAGTTTGATTTTTGTACAATAAACATAATAGTATTGAGATTTTTAATTAAGTTCACAATTCATAAAAATCAAAACTTGATTCGCTTATTTTCTCTATAACTTTATATAAAAGAATAAAATAATAAATCGAGCTTTGTTTTTTATAAATTTTGTGAAATTAAGAATTTCAATAAAAAATTTTAATGTATTAGAATCAAACTAAATATATAAATCAAAACAAACAATGTTAAACATGCATCAAATGAACGTGACCTTATATAAAGAGTTCACATATACATGGTGTGTAGCAGTCACAAATTTATACTATGAACTTTTAGCTAGTTCCATACAGTTGGAAGACAGTAATGTTAAATTTAATTATGCAAGACAGTTTATATTTTCTCATTTAGCTAAAAAATATTGCATGCTTCTGCAAGTTATTTTTAAACATTTATTCTAAAAAAAATAAACAACGGCATCGTTAGGCAATGTTAAACGTAAGAAAGGAATAATAACGTTAGATTGTTTAACTAATCACGAAATAAACTTAGGAAAAGAATAAAGTGAAATCATTTCACTGCTCACACTATAAGCATAAGAAAAGAATAAAGTGGGACTATTTAACTGATTTCATTCCATTTTCTTCATTCCATGTTTCTTTGTCCATTTAATTTCATCACACGTTCTTAATCAAAACATCCTCTCTTGATTCTTTCATTTCTTGTTTCTTATCCTTTCTTTGTTCTTCATCACACCTTCTCAATCTACACTTGCTCTCTTGTTTCTTTCATTCCCTTGTGTCTTCACATTTGTGCCTTGACCAAACAATCAAAGCTTAAAATTGTTGCAATGGCAGAGGCAGTAGTAGTGTCGTCTGTTCTAACATTGATCGGTGATTTGTTACTGGCTGAGGCAAAGACAGAGGTAAAGCTTTTAGCTGGTGTGGGCAATCAAGTGAAGGAGCTGGAGAGGCAGCTCAAAGAGATGAAGTGTCTTCTCGAAGATGCTGACAAAAAACGACATGAAAGCAGAACCATGTTCAATTTGATCTCCGAGATCAAAGATCTCGCCTACAGATCCGAATCCACCATTGAAAGGCACGCAGTGAAAAGAAATGGGCTAGAATTAGATTAATATGGATTAAGTAATTATAGTTGGGCTATAATTATAATAGTCCATAAGCCCAACAATCATGAAACCCTAGTGACTCTTCATCTATATAATGGTTATTTATTCTCCAGTGTGGGACATGAGATATAGCGTAACATTAGAGAGAAAATACGTAAAGCTTTGTAGAGAGAATTCCTAGCATTCTTCTATGGAGCAATTGTACCGTGATAGTTCCTGCATCGGATTGGATTGCACGTGGACCTCGATAGTAGTGGATTCAACTTGCAGGATTCAATCGCAGAAGAAAACAACACAACAAGTAAGATTTAGTTCCGTTGATGAGCTTTGTCAGTCTCCCTCTAAATCAGTCGAGAAAACACCATATGAGTTATGGTGTGGCAAGAAAGCAAGTCTTAACCATATCCGGACCTGGGGTTGTCCAGCTTTTGTTAAGAAAATGATGACTGATAAATTGGAAACTAAAAGTGAGAAATGTTATTTTGTGGGATATCCTAAAGAAACTAAAGGATATAAATTCTACTGCCCTGGAGATCACAAGGTGATAATCTCTAGGAATGTGACGTTTCTTGAAGACAATTATGTCTTAAAAGAACAAGGTCACAACATTGTAGATCTTGAAGATAACACTGAGGATGAGGTATTGTCAAATGGTTTGAACAATAACTCAGTGGGAGTTTTTGATGATCTATTGGAAGGGGAAATTACTACTAGAGGAGACCTTAGAGGGACTCTCGAAGAACCTCCTCAAGACAATGAGATGCATCAAAGACAAGATGATGCAATAGTCGCATCACCTCCACCTCAAGAAGATCATGGGGATATTCCTGAATCTTCTCACATACAGAATGAACAGCCTGAACCAGAGCAAAACCAACTCAATAGGCCTAGAAGGACTCGTCGTCCGCCTAAGAGACTGAATCTAATGGTTGAGAACCAAGATGATGAAGTTGATTTAGATGACGATGAGCCTAAAACCTATACCGAGGCGGTGTCAGACACCGATCGAGAGAAGTGGCTTGAAGCCTTGATATGTGAAATGGACTCGATGTACTTCAACTTAGTCTGGGAACTAGTTGACTTGCCAGATGGGGTTTACCCTATAGGCTGCAAATGGATCTTCAAAAAGAAGAGAGATGCAGATGGCAAAGTACAAACCTACAAGGCTAGGTTAGTGGCAAAGGGTTATAGTCAGCACGAAGGCATTGTTTATGATGAAACCTTTTCGCCAGTTGCTAAGATCAAGTCCATTAGGATATTACTTGCAATTGCTGCATACTACAATTTTGATATTTGGCAAATGGATGTCAAAACCGCATTTCTCAATGGAGAATTAGAAGGCGATGTCTATATGACACAACCTGAAGGTTTTGTATCGAAAGAAAGGCCGAATGCAGTGTGCAAGCTAAAGAAGTCCATTTATGGACTTAAGCAAGCTTCGAGGAGTTGGAATATTTGTTTTGACAGAACAATCAAATCGTTTGGTTTTGTCAGAAGCAAAGAGGATCCATGTGTTTATAGTAAACGCGAAAATGGAAACGTCGTATACCTTATCATATATGTTGATGACATCTTGATTATGGGAAGCGATCGTTCCATGATGCAATCCGTGAAAGAGTGGTTGTCTAGATCCTTTATGATGAAGGATCTGGGTGATGCTTCCTATATCCTTGAAATTAAGATCTATCGAGATAGACCAAACAGGATGTTAGGATTATCACAATCCACTTACATAGACAAGTTGTTAAGGCGCTTCTCAATGGAGAATTCTAAGAAAGGTTTTCTTCCTATGCGACATGGCATTGTATTGTCAAAGAAGGATTGTCCTTCTAATGACAAAGAAAGAGACAACATGAAGAGGATCTCATATGCTTCGGCTATAGGATCTATTATGTATGCCATGATATCTACTAGGCCAGATGTGGCCTATGCGCTTACTATGACAGGCAGATTTCAGCAAAATCCCGGTGAGAAACATTGGAAAATTGTTAAGACTATTCTTAAGTACCTTAGAAGGACTAAAGAATATTTCTTAGTCTATGGTGGACAACCAGAGTTATCAGTTACTGGGTATACTGATGCTAGTTTCCAAACAGACCATGACGACTATAAGTCTCAGTCTGGATATGTTTTTATCCTCAATGGTGGAGCAGTGAGTTGGAATAGTTCCAAACAAGGTACAACTGCCGATTCCACCACCGAAGCCGAGTATATTGCTGCATCTGAAGCTGCCAAAGAAGTTGTTGCTTTGTTAGAGTTCGTTAAGGAACTGGGTGTCTTTCCGAGTGCCAGTAGTGCAATACCTTTGTACTGTGACAACACTTGTGCTGTTGCGCAAGCAAAAGAACCCAGAGCTACGAACAGGAACAAGCACGTTCCCAGAAGATATCATCTGATCAGAGAAATAATCGAAAGAGACGACATAAAATTAGAAAGAGTACCCACTGATGATAATTTAGCTGATCCTTTCACTAAACCGTTATATAGCAAAACACAACAAGCACTTTGAGAGCTTAGGTGTTAAGCATGTTGGTAGATGGCTTTGAATCAGTGGGAGTTAAAGTTTTATATGTCTCAGAAACATTTTGTGTTGAGACAATATTACTTGATCACATTCTATGAAAATTTAATTTTCTATGGGTTTTGTGCACTTATTGGAATGATTGTTTTAAATGTTTGTCTTTATTCTAAATATTTGTTCCCTTGAATTATGACTGTCGTTAATGGTGTGAGACATTAAAGATATAGTATAATTTTAAAATAGCCCTAACCAATGATCATAAAAAATGGGATATTGATTATATGTTATAGGTTAGCATGGGGTTTGCATCACATTCTTCGAGAATGTAGTTGTTCTCACAACTATGAGATATCAGATATTTGTGATGGACCCATGGGTATACTTTGGAGAGTATTGGTATACCCTACTATTAAATTGTTTAGTCAAGTGTCTACAGTTTATTAGTGCATGGAGTATGTAATAGTCCTTGGATCTGAGGTCATTACACATTTTGTTTGTTGAGTGGTGTGCTTTGATCTTGTCCAACGCTTTGCCTCCCAAAGGAGGATTGAGACACGGACCTGTGTTGGGTATATCATAAGATAAATGAAAATGGTAGTTGAGCCAAGAATGAGATTCATTCCTCGATTAGAATTTCGAGAGAACACTCAAATTCTCTATATTACTTGACCATTAAGTCATTGGCCAATGCAAAGATATATTCGATTAAAGTAATTGAATATGATCGAATGGGTCATTTAATGAAGATGAGATAAAGTGATTGAGCTATTTGGATGACACATAGCAAATCTTAGGCTCAATCGGGTGGTTCATGAATGAAAGGATATTACTATAAACTTTATGTAAAGGCTTGTTTACCGAATTCACGTAAACGTCCTTCATATATCGAGCTACGCTGCCAACGCAGTCTAGGAGTTTTGTGCAGACTTCGATTAGATCGTCGTCGATAATGAGGGCCTAAAGGGTCACACTATAAGTGTATTTTGATCCGCTCAAGGGTACAAAGTTGGAACTGTGTATTATATTTAATGCTAGTCCAAGTGGGAGATTGAAAGGAAATGGGCTAGAATTAGATTAATATGGATTAAGTAATTATAGTTGGGCTATAATTATAATAGTCCATAAGCCCAACAATCATGAAACCCTAGTGACACTTCATCTATATAATGGTTATTTATTCTCCATTGTGGGACATGAGAAATAGCGTAACATTAGAGAGAAAATACGTAAAGCTTTGTAGAGAGAATTCCTAGCATTCTTCTACGGAGCAATTGTACCGGGATAGTTCCTGCATCGGATTGGATTGCACGTGGACCTCGATAGTAGTGGATTCAACTTGCAGGATTCAATCGCAGAAGAAAACAACACAACAAGTAAGATTTAGTTCCGTTGTGTTTTACATGCTCAACTTGCAATATGATTATGAATCTAGATCTATTATTCTTGTATGCAAATTTTCGTTGCGCTCATTAGATGATTACAAGAATTCCCAACACGCAGCTTATCAAATATATTCAAGGAGAAGAGGCCTCACACAGTTGGTCCGCAAATATTCCTACATTTTGAAAGAGAGAAGAGATGTGTCATAGTTTTGGATGATCTTTGGGAACTTTCTCATTGGGATGAGTTGAAGCATCTATTCATTGTCCAAGATTCGCACACCAAAATATTGGTGACAACACGGAAACAAAAGGTTGCAGAGATTGGATTGACAGTCAAACATGGCATTTTGCATATGAATGTTGCAATGGAACTAGTCAAATACAAAGCATTTCACCATGGAAACATTCCAGGTCAGTTTTATATTAGAATAAAGAAAAATCAGTTTATTTAAATTTCTGGTTGAATAACAATTAAGTTTACCTTTTTATCCTTTATTAATATTACGCCCCTTATTTAGGTAAAATATTACACCATACCATATTATGATCTGGACCAATAAAAAATATTAATAAATGATAAAATAGTAACAACAGAAAATATCAGTACAGTGTCGACTGTTGATGATGTGTTGATATAATCTGTTGCTACTATTTTGTCATCTGTTGATATTTTTTAACGGTTCAGATCAGTTTGAAGTTTGTACAATATATAGGGATGTCAATCGGGCCAGCCCACCGGGTTTCGGGCCAACCCTATTCGGGTTGCGGGTTAATCGGGCTGTGATTTTTTCGGGTTATAAAAGTTCAACCCTAACCCTAAAAGCTCGGGTTTCGGGCTAGCCCAGCGGGCTAATCGGGTTGCTACCGATAAAATTAGCGCGCGTTCAATCCAATAAATAATGGTGAAAATTAGTTACATTTATAAAATGTAAAATATTTAATTATGATAAATTTGAGATATATGCTTAAACTCAAATATAAACATGATCAAATACTAATATTTTATATTTATGCAAAATAAAACATAAACATCAAAGAAATTTTAAAGCATGTTTTAGAAATTTAAATATATTTTTCAGTGAATTTGAAGTTTCTAATTTGTATATCCATTATTATGTTAATATATAATTTATATATTTAATATATAAAATTGAAAGTTATTTTTTTAGTAATCTATATTATAAAATAATCAATGAAGTGTCGAATTAGAGTCAAACAAATAGCATGATAGAAATTTTATCGGGTTTTCGGGCCAGCCCATCGGGTTTTCGGGTCTGGCCCTAACGGGTTGCGGGTTAATCGGGTGCGGGCTAATCGGGCTGTAATTTTATCGGGCTAGAAATTTTCAGCCCTAACCCTGTAAATTTGGCGGGCTATTCGGGTCGGCCCACGGGTTACGGGCTACATTGACATCCCTAACAATATATGAGTTTGCATTTTATTATTACCTATAATACATATTTGTATATGTTTTTACTATTTTTCAAACATTCTAGCATTATTAATATTTAATTTTAATTTCCAGGGAATGGTACATTTTGGTAGAGGTTTCAAAATAGAAAATTTGTTTGTTTACAAAACTAAAAAAATTATTTCATATTAAATTTCTATTAGAATTTCTTTGCAATTAATAATTTTGCTCCTAGTATTATAAAATGATACGATTTTAAAATGAGAAAAATTAATGTAATTAGATATGAGCATATGTAATATTGCACAATATGAAATTATTATTGTTATTAAATGATATTACGTGGATGGGTCATATTCTAATGCTTATAGCACCCTAATCTAAAATTAAGACCAAATCTCCATCCTTAGATTTTAAAATGAGTGAATGAGATTAAATCTTACGAATCTCAATAAATAGTAGACAAAATATCAACAAAAGGGTAATATTGTCATTATGTTATCATATGATAATTCTCGTGAATGTTTTTTTATATCAACATAGTGTATTACAAATATCAACAATATGATATAAGAATATCAACACTAGTACAAGAAAATATCAACACATATTTATTGAGATTTTTACATGATTTTATTGAAATTTTTTGATATATTTGTTGATAAAAATCTGGTTATCAACATTTGCGAAAACTAAAATAAAAAATATTAAATTTCATCATCCGAACGTCGTCGAAACATATGCAATTGAAATCTCGTTGGAATCCTTATAAAATTATCTTTAATTTGATATATTTTTTGTGAAAAAATAATTTAAATCGAGAGAGTTACGTAAATTTAAAGTTTTAAGATGATTTTAATGAGAGGGGATTGACATTAATACCCTCTAATTTTATTTATTAATTTTCTTAATTAAAAATATAATCCATGACATTATTTCAAACATTAGATCTTCTAATCTAATGATTAAGATTTAGTCTTAGTTTCAGATTACTAATTAGTTAGCAATTGATCGCTCCCCGCGTGGATTTATTTCATTGCTATAAATATTAATAATACAATAGATGACATTCGATGATGGAATATTATTGGACTCGCTCCTATTGGTAAATTTTTATAGCTCGAGCATAAATTGATAAGACCATGTTGAACATATGTAATAAATCATTATAATTTTAATAGTTATATTAATACATTATTTTAATAGTAATTTAGCATTATTTTTCATAGTGTGTTATAATACGATAATTACAACCCGTGGCATCCAACATGTGGTGTATCCATAGAAAATTAATTATATGATAAACCTTTATATTTTGAGTCTTATATTATAAAATTAATTTCGGATTCATTTTTTTGTTATATTTTTTAATACAACAAATAAAAAAATACTCCCTCCGTCCCATTCAAAATGGCCACCTTTCCTTTTTTGTTTGTATCAATCAAGATGGCCACTTTCCAATTTTGGAAATAACCTCCTCTCACATCTCTCCTCATTAAAATATTCAACTATCTATTTCCTCTCTACTTTATTTCACCTAACAACACTTCTTAAAATTCCGTGCCAATCAAGAATGTGACCATCTTGAACGGAGGGTGTTATAAAAGTAATTTGATGATGGAAGGTCATTGCACCCCATAGGCTGATACCACGTATGCATGTGACATCAATTTTATTACTAATTCAATTCAAAACATATACTGAAAAAATTATTCCCTCCGTCCTGTTTAAGATGACACATTTTCCTTTTTTTTATTTGTTTCAACTAAGATGACACATTTTCTTTTTTGGTAACTTTCTCTCTTCAATTAATACACTCAACTACTTTTTCTCACTCCTATTAAAATATCCATATTTCTTTATCTCTCTACTTTAATACTTATACTCACCCTCTCTCTCTAATTAAACACTTTAACCAATAACTCCTAAAATCCCGTGCCGGTTAAGCAATGTGTCATCTTAGCCGGGACGGAGGAAGTATGTTTTTTTTCGGTGCAATTTTAATAATTGTATCAGCAACTGACCATATATTAATCTTTCTTTTCATATATCTGCGGGTATATATTATAGTATTACATAAAAAATATTTGAAATCAGAAACTTCGGATAATATTCCAAATCATAAAATTTAAAATAGACGATGAGAATAAAATAAAATGCACATCCAAATTAGAAAGAATATAAATTAATTAGTTTTTCGAATAAAATAATTGTCTAAATAAGTTTATGTAAATAGAAGTTTATAAGAATTGTTTTCTAAATAAAAAGGCGTTGATTAGTTGAGGAAAGGTGAAAAATATATTGTATTAGCAAAATTAATCCTAAATAATTCTGTAACATAATACTCCCTCCGTTCTATAGTAATGGAGGCGTTTCTTTTCGGCACGGAGATTAAGAAAAATTGTGTTAGGTGAGTTAAGTAAAGGGAGAATAAAGTGGAAAATGAAAATGGTAGAGAGAAGAAGAGAGAAAAAAATAAGAGAAAATAAAGTTGGTGTGGAAAAATGTGTTGACTTTTACTAAAAAGAAAAATTACTCTATTACTATAGAACGTACTAAAATGACAAAATGATTTTATTACAATGAAACGGAGGGAGTACATTATTGTATATTACTCCTCTCAAATCATTCCAACCTTTTTATTTAACTTTAATTTGATAAGTTTTAATTATCAGCATTTTCTTTGTTCTTTTGATAATTCTTTTTTACTTCTATCAACTCATTCCAACCTTTTGATTTATTAGAAAAACCCTAATGATATTTTAAGAGTTTGATTAAATAATATTTTTAATGTACATGAGATCTAATATTAAAAAAAAATAGATGGATCAAAGTGAATTATTCTCATGAGAAACACCAATGCCATTAGTGTTCATTGAAATAAAAAGTTACAAAATAGATAGACCAATTTGTGATTTTTTCTATTAATACAATTATTTTGTCTTGGATAGTTGATAAATGATTACTCCTTCTGTTCCAAGATATTAGACTCATTTCTTTTGGGCACATGAATTTAGGAGATATTGTTTTGTGGTGTAAGTGGAGTTGGTAATAAACTAAATTTTTACCATATATAGAAATGGTTCAATTATGTTGGGACACCCCAAAATGGTATATGGGTCTAATATCTTGAGACGGAGGGAGTACTATTTTTAAACTTGAATATGCAGACTTTGCATTGGAAGAGGGATTTGAGAAAATTGGGAAAGAAATGGTGCATAAATGTGGGCATTTGCCATTGGCAATTTGTTTACTCGGTGGGGTGTTGAGAAAGAAAAAATCGATTGTTGAGTGGGAATTAGTAAATGAGAATATGAAACAAGTGATGTATAGAGATGAGAAGCAGATTGATGAAGTGCTAAGTTTAAGCTATGAAAGTCTTCGCTTGCTTTCTGTATATGGGTATTTTCAAGGAGGACGAAATCATATCTGCTTTGTATCTATTTAAGATGTGGATATCCCAAGGCATGATTTCATATGAGAATATTGGAGATGAGGAGGACATGACTTTAATGGACATCGCTCTCCAGGTCCGTCGTTCAAGTTAAATATATGGAATGCAAACTTCATGATGTAGTACGAGAACTATGTTTGAAACTGGGGAAAAGAGAGGAGTTTGGTGTGCAGAGCTTGGATTGTCAAGGTGGGAAACTTAGCATCTTACAACCGCATATGAAAATACAACATTTGGCTATCCATTTCAGAGGTGGAGTCGAGAACGAGCCTACACTCGTTTTTGGAGAAGATACTAGCAAAAATTTAAGATCTCTTCGATTTTTCAATCCCGTAAAAGCGAGTGCTGTTGAGTTTTCCCCACAAAGTATAGTTGATTTTCAGAAATTCAAATTGTTGACAGATCTATTTTTCGTGAGAATCAAATTTGGAGGAGGATAGTTACCTAAAGGGATCACTAATCTTGTTCACCTTAGAAGTTTACGTTTAAATTTATGTAAACTTGATAAGTTACTATCATCAATGAGGAATTTGGTATTTTTGAATAACCTTGATTTAACAAATTCATGGAATGTTAAAGTTCCAAATGTTTTTAAGGAGATGATACTATTCAAACACTTGGTTTTTTCTCACTATGGAAGAGTAAAGGTTGAGAATTATCGAGTAAGCTTGGATGAGGGATTAGACGAATTGGAGACTCTAAAATGTTTAGATAGTAGATGCCATGAATTTAAATGTTTGGACAGAATGAAAATCTCCGACGTTTTTCGGCAAGAGTATATACACAATAATGAAAGGATGTCAGTTATCATGAATGCCATTAGTAATTGGAACAAGATAGTGTATTGTCATGTTTCAATGGCAAACGATTGCGACTTAACAAGTGAGCAAAATCTTCTTTACTTGGTGAATTACGTGAGTATGCCTAAGTTAGGGAAGGCGCTAAGAGAGTGATTTGTTGAGCTCCAAACTTAAGAATTTGGATCTGTTTGAATCCAAGATTGAGGATGATCCAATGGGGATTATGGGAAAGCTCCCTTGCTTGATTATATTGGGGATCATTTGTTGGGGAGGAGCTGAGTTGTCCACCAAACACTTTTCTTCACCTCATGAGGCTAACATGTAGAGGTTTACCAAAGTTGAGGGAGTGGAGAGTGGAGTCAGGAGCCATGCCCCATCTCTCTAAATTAACAATCGGAGAGTGTTCTTGTCTGGAGATGCTTCCAGAGGGATTGACTGCCATTTCTACCCTTCAGAAACTCGTAATTAAAAAAATGGCGAATTTGAGAGGAAGGGCTTCACCATCAGGACATGATTTCCATAAAGTTTGCCATGTCCAGACAATTCGTTTCGAATAGTCTTCACCCAGGTCTCTCATTTCTCACATTTTCATTAGTTAAGTTTCCTTTGATTGCAAATTTTTAGTAATGAAAATGAGTAATAAGAAAAGATTGATTTTTTATATATTAGTATAATATTTTAGTGGTCCCTTCGTTTTTTCTATTCATGTTCTTTATGATAGACTTTTTTCAAGGAGAAATATATTATTGTACTATCAATTTTGCTTGATAATGTTGTTGTCCGGTGATAATTATCTATCTATAAAATTTGTCAAAAAAATACTGAAAATATATATGTGTTTCCATATTGCATCAGAGAGCTAGAACACACCCTAAATAGCAATGTTTTGGATAGTAAACCGCAAATTAAGTTCATGTGACAAATTATAAGTAGTGTTTCTCTTTAAACAAAACACATCTTTATCTCCTTCTACTAACTGAGGCAAATATGCTATTCAAAATTAACTAAACCAATAATAATATCCCAAGATCATGTAAATTATAAAAGGATTCTACTCTAACATTACAGGTGTTGGTTGATTAAAGAAAGAATCGATTTTTTATTATTAGTATTAGATTTGAATTTGTTTAATTGGTTGTTATTTACAACAGAACTCTTATAAAGGCATTTACTTTTGAAGATTATTATCCTAAATAGATTGAATAGCAAGTTAATCCATTGTTTAATAGTAAGATGAATTTTAATTTTAGATATTTTCAACACTACAAAAAAGGAGGTCTTTCCCGAGCACAAAAGTGGTCCGCAAAGAGGGAAAAATTTGAATGTGTGAAAATTTGTGGATCATTCACCATAAATATTAAAATCTATTTTGAACATAAAATATCAATTTTTTTAACAATTGCCGAGTACCATAAATGTCCTCGGAATTATATAAAAGTATTATAAATACTCTTTATACAATGCCGAGCAACTTCGGAGTGCTTGGCAATTGCCGAGTACCTTAAAAGTGCTAGGCAATTATATAAAATAAAGTATAATTAATAATTATTTAACAATAATAAAATTTTCAAACATGCCAATATTTTTTACATGTATACAGAAATATCTAGAAAAATTTGCATGTGTGAAAATTTGTGGATCATTCATCATAAATATTAAAATCCATTTTGAACATAAAATATCAAATATTTTAAACAAGCCGAGCACCATTGAAGTGCTTGGCAAGTGCCGAGTACCTTAAAAGTGCTCGGAATTATATAAAAGTAATATATAAATATTCTTTATACAATGCCGAGCAACTTCGGAGTGCTTGGCAATTGCCGAGTACCTTAAAATTGCTCGGCAATTATATAAAATATAGTATAAATAACAATTATTTAACAATAATAATAATTTTAAACATGCCAATATTTTTTACATGTGTACAAAAATATCTAGAAAAATTTGCATGTGTGAAAATTTGTGGATCATTCACCATAAATATTAAAATCTATTTTGAACATAAAATATCAATTTTTTTAACAATTGCCGAGTACCATAAATGTCCTCGGAATTATATAAAAGTATTATAAATACTCTTTATACAATGCCGAGCAACTTCGGAGTGCTTGGCAATTGCCGAGTACCTTAAAAGTGCTCGGCAATTATATAAAATATAGTATAATTAATAATTATTTAACAATAATAAAATTTTCAAACATGCCAATATTTTTTACATGTATACAGAAATATCTAGAAAAATTTGCATGTGTGAAAATTTGTGGATCATTCACCATAAATATTAAAATCAATTTTGAACATAAAATATCAATTTTTTTAACAATTGCCGAGTACCATAAATGTCCTCGGAATTATATAAAAGTATTATAAATACTCTTTATACAATGCCGAGCAACTTCGGAGTGCTTGGCAATTGCCGAGTACCTTAAAAGTGCTCGGCAATTATATAAAATATAGTATAATTAATAATTATTTAACAATAATAAAATTTTCAAACATGCCAATATTTTTTTACATGTATACAGAAATATCTAGAAAAATTTGCATGTGTGAAAATTTGTGGATCATTCATCATAAATATTAAAATCCATTTTGAACATAAAATATCAAATATCTTAAACAAGCCGAGCACCATTGAAGTGCTTGGCAAGTGCCGAGTACCTTAAAAGTGCTCGGAATTATATAAAAGTAATATATAAATATTCTTTATACAATGCCGAGCAACTTCGGAGTGCTTGGCAATTGTCGAGTACCTTAAAATTGCTCGGCAATTATATAAAATATAGTATAAATAACAATTATTTAACAATAATAATAATTTTAAACATGCCAATATTTTTTACATGTATACAGAAATATCTAGAAAAACTTGCATGTGTGAAAATTTGTGGATCATTCACCATAAATATTAAAATCTATTTTGAACGTAAAATATCAATTTTTTTAACAATTGCCGAGTACCATAAATATCAATTTTCTCTTTATTTATCTTTCTTATGGCTTTCATCAAGTAAACAAATTGAATCTTGATTTTTAATTATTTAGCATGAAACATGCGAAGTTGAGGGTCATACTTTCTAAGTATAGTTCTTGTAATATGAGTTACTTTTTCAACCAAAATATGCCTCGTCAAATATCAGTAGGAATGAGCATAAGTTTGAAATAAAAATTAAAAACTGAATAAAAATTTGGGAAAACACAAGACATCAAATATAAAGTCTCTCCATATTGGTAACAAAAACACTAATGCAGTCTAAAGCTCTTTTACTCTTTGGTGGAATAACTGTACAATTTATTTTCACTTCTCAGTCTTAATCTGTGAAAGATCAAACTTTCTCCTTCTTCATGAACTCTCTTTTTAGTCCTATCTTAATAGTATTAAAGACTTTTTAAAAAATTTCTTCATGACAAACAAAACAAGATATGTAGATCATCGACGGGCAACATCCGTCCCTAATGGCTGACGCATAGTCCGTTAGTAAATTTACCGCTGGTTTAACTTTAATTTCAATCTGGGCTTAAGTGGGATGACCTTTTTCTATTTTCTTTTCTTAATACTATAAACTAAGGTCCAACTATAAGCAAGTGTAATTAGCCCACTCGATATTAAAGTGGGTAGCCCAAAGCTATATCTCTATCTTTATCAATTTATTGATTTATATTTCTAAAATCTTGTGTCAAATACAAATTGGACTCCTAATTGTTATAGTACTATTTCATTACATGTAGGAAAATACTAATATCTACTAGGAGTAATAAATAAATACGCTACCCACCACATAAATATGTATCTCTATAATGAAATGAGTTAATATAATCATAATACTTCTACTTGATTAAAATCAATTATCACATCAACATATATTTCGCAAGAAATGATCAGATAATTACGAAACGTTCCTTTTTCGTAATTTAATTTGAAGATATATTGAAAATAAGACAATCAGAATTCGACCATAATTAATTTAGCAATATTCCCGATTTTAATCATAGATTGTTAGAATAAATGATTAATTTAGCAATTTCCCATTAGTTAAATTACAGATTGTTTAATATAATGCAATATACCACAGCTCAATATCATGCACACACATGAGAAAAAATTTAGTGGACCATCCATACCACATAAGCATGATGAGATGATATATCCTACCAATTGTTTTTTACATATTAAAAGAAGAAAGATCCAACGTCCAACTAGACATACAATCATTTAGGAAACATTCATTCTACCGCATTATAGAAAATTACTTCATAATCTTAAATATGGAAATTACCAATATATTTTCACCTCCTATACTATATTGTATTTTTATACATATGCATATAATATAAATATCTCGTACATACCGTCAATAAAAAAAATTCTTATAACACTTGTTAGTATTATTTTATAGATATGATTTCCTTTTTCTTGTTTATGTATAAATATATAGGGATGTATTCAAATCCTTTTCATATCTTTTGTCTTTTTTCCTTCTTAATCCTAGCCCTACGATTTTATCATCTGACGGTTAGATTAATGCCACATGTCATTTAATAATGCACATTTTCATTCTAATAATGCACAACGGCTAAATATATATAGTATATAATATAATTGAAAATTTTACTTAAATTTTAAATAGTATTGGCCATAATTTAATTTTTTAAATATTTTTTTAATGTAACAAGCGATTATATATCTACTCCATCCAATAGTTTAATATGCAAATAAAAATTAAACTATAGTCATACTATCCGTCCACAAATAATTGAACCCTTTTGGCTTGGCGCGAATTTTAAAAAATATACTAGTAGATAGTGGGTTGAAAAAGTTAGTATAATGTGAGTCATATTTTTACATATTAGTGTTATAATAAAATGTGAGTACGGTAAGTTCGTGGAATGTGAGGTTCATTGCCAAAAATAATAAAAAGTAAGGGTGTCAATTAATTAGTTGTGTACATACGGAAACTTCCGTCCCACCACAAATGATCAATTTTTCAGTGGGGTTGTCCTACTGCAAGCAAGGGATTGATTCTTTTTTTTACAACAAACAACACATTTTTTTCATTTTTTACTTTATTATCTCGTTATCTCTTTTATTGTTTGTCTCTCATACTTTATTCTTTCCATTGAACTCAATATATATCATTTTGTTAAATTCTGTGCCGAACTTTTATTGGCAGACGTATGGAAATAACAAAAGTGAACTTAAGAGTATCCCCATCCATGCACCTGCCAAAGAGCATGGATGTGGGCCCGGTTTTACTCCCTACTCTTGCGCAAGAGCACAACACCCATATCCAAGCTCTTCCCCAAGAGCATGCTCAAGGGTCCCACCATTCAATTATTCAATTTAAATAAAAACATATCCACAACAATAAAATGTATTCAAAATACCTGAACTACTATTACAAATTTAAAAAAATAAAAATTACAAAATTAAAATCCTAAAAATTGAAAGTTACATACTTAAAATCCTAAAAGTTAAAAATTACATAATTAAAATCCTGAAAATTGAGATTGAGAGAGTTGTTTGGTGTAGTGTGGTTTTTTTGCGTTGAAAACTTGAAATGAAGGTATTTATAGATGAAAGTGTGAATTTTGGGGTAAAAATAATGAAAAAATAAATTAAAAGTGTGGCAAAATGGATATTTTTTATTGGGAAGTGGGAAAATACTTTTTTTATTAAATCTAAAATTCAGATTTTTTTTTGAATTAAAAAAAAATGATAAACCAACGGCCAATCAGAACATGCCATGTCGGCTGCTCGTGCTCTTGCCGTCAGCACGGCGGTGCTCTTAGCTAAGAGCAGGGTCATGTCGTCGGCAAGAGCACAACAGTGAGCAGGTTACTCGCCGTACCGACGGCGTAGGCGCCTGCTCTTAGCTAAGAGCACCGATGCGGATGCTCTTATTATCACATGGATGGAGGGAGTAAGGGCATGCGCAATAGCGCGGCTGAACTTATTGTCGAGTGGTTACGCTGCGGGATCCGCCTCCGGATTTGAATTTATTTTATTCATGGTTTTTACTCTATAAATAGTGGATCTCACGTATCATTTCATCACTTCTTACTCCAATCATTTCATTTATCTTTCTATTTTTCCCACTATCTACTCCTAATGAATCCCGACAACGAGTTAACGCATTACCAAAAGGAGTTCATTTTGAACTATGGTCGACAATATTCCAGAAGCATGTCGTAGCCGCCGAACAACTAGCCGTGGACTACTTCGCTTACGAACCACGGTGGGGCACGACAAT
The DNA here is from genome assembly GCF_029641045.1 of Salvia hispanica. Lineage (NCBI taxonomy): Eukaryota > Viridiplantae > Streptophyta > Magnoliopsida > Lamiales > Lamiaceae > Salvia > Salvia hispanica. The sequence continues at coordinate 45,131,274 of NC_142692.1, read as the reverse complement.
TTTTCGTTGTCACTTCAAAATGAAGCGTTCTCTTTTCTTATGCATTGCACACACACTGAACGGACGTGATAATTATTTCCAGCAGCGTCCTGACGCATGCAGTGGACCTGTACTCTCTATGTTGTATAAGTGTACGACTTCAATTAGACCGTTGGCGTATGGAAGCGCGACAGATTAATTTTTTGAGTATCTCCGTGTCGCTAACACAACTGAGCGCGAATGTCTAAAGAAGTTTTGTTGTGGGGTTGTGGAGGCATTCAACAACACATATTAGCTAAAAGCGAACGCTGTCGATACCCAAGCAATGATGAATTTGTACGAGAAAACTCACGGATTTCTATGTATGTGGGGAAGCATTGATTATATTAACTGGGCTTGGAAGAATTGTCTGACCGTGTGTTTTTAAATCAATGTTAATTTGATATTTAACTTTTTTATTAACTTAAAAACTTAAAACATGGTGAAATAAGTTGGCGCTGACGGTGTCGGCAAGTGTTGGGACCAAAACTGCCAATACATGGATCGAATTGGATGGGAAAAGGCTGAGGAGTTGAAGAAGAAGGCGGAGTATTCTGAGAAACTGTGGCAATATATTTGCCCGAGCTTGAGGAATCGCGACGAGGCATGGGTGAACCCAGGTAAGGATCCGTTGTTATCAGGTTTGGGTTGCCGGAAAGTGCTGGTTTATGTTGCGGACTTGCGGAGAAGGATTTTCTCAAGGATAGAGGGTGGTATTATAAGGAGGTGCTGAGCAATTGTGGATGGAAGGGAGAAATCGAGTGTATTGAGGTTGCTGGTGAATTCCATGTTTTCAGTGTAACTACTCCAGATAATGAGGTAGGAATGGTCTGGATATGATAAAAAAAGTGTTATCAATAACTAAATCATTAGTCAGGCCCTAATAAATCATGTAGCCTGAATATATGATGTTCTACTTCTCTTACCCTAATTTCGTGCAGTAATTTTAATTGTTTGGTGAAATTGGGTTGCGATGAAGGGATAGAGCATTACTAATTGTTATGGACCATGGTGGTGGTGCTTCATGCTAGTATTAATCGGTAGTATATGTGTAATTTGGTTGTTTCGTAGTGTGTTCAGGTTGCTGGAAGTAAAGATCATGTTTCAAATAATCAAGTTGGCATTGATATTATAATAAAGTGGCTTCCTTTATTAATCAGTAAATTTGTAAAGTATCCTATGTTATGTTGATGTTTTGAGCATGAAGACTGAAACAATCAATAAATTTGTAAAGTTTCATATGTTTATGTACTGGTGGTTGATGAATGTTCATATTTCGTCTCTTTTGAGATCCTTTTAACCAATACTGTACATAGCTTATTAAAATATTATCGGTGCTCAAAATCCCAGACCAACATTTTTTAAATAAATTATAGCTAAAATATTAGAAACTTGAGTTCTAAGACAAATTTAAATAATTTAGCGTAAAGGAGCACAATTTTTCACCAACTTTGACTTAACTTCAGCTTATACTCCCTTTATCTCATAAAAATAAGCTAATTGGGGATGAAACGAGTTTTAACACGTACTCCCTCTGTCCCAGATAATTTGATCCAGTATTTTATTTCGGGTCGTCCCACATAATTTGTCTCATTTCACTTTTACCATTTTTTGTAGTGGACCCCATATTCCAATAACTCATTTATACTCACATTTTATTATAAAACTAATACTTTAAAAGTAGGACCCACATCCTACCAACTTTTTCAACTCACTTTCCATTACATTTCTTAAAATCCGTGCCGGGTCAAAGTGTCCCAAATGATCTGAGACGGAGGGAGTAATTGATAAAGTAAGAAAGATGGAGAAAAAATACTGGTTGATATGGAGTACTCTCTCCGTCCCACAAAAGATGTCACACTTTTCTTTTTGGTTTGTCTCACAAAAAGATGTCACATTTCTTTTTTTGGAAAAAGTTCTCTCTCACATGAATATAAAAATTATATTTTCTCTCTCTATTTAACACACAAAACAAAACCTCCTAAAATCTCGTGTCGTCCCACAGGTGTGACATCTTTTATGGGATGGAGGGTGTACAATATAGTGGACGATGAGATTCACTAAAGATAAAGTAAAAAAAGAGAAGAAAACTATTTTTATGGTATGGACGAAAAAAGAAAATTCAGCCTATTTCTATAAAACAGACGCGAGGAAGAAACTAGTAAATATTAGCATCAAATGTGCATAGCTAACTTATTGCAAACATCTTTAGCTATAGGCTGTCCCAAACATCATTATACCTTGAATATTCATTTTCTCTTTATAAGGGTGTAAATCATACTTGCAAGACATTTCGAAATCAACCCAAATAGCATAATAGATTTGTCAAACTAAACTGAGGAATCCTAAGTTTTCCCCACATTCGCACATCCAGATAAACTTTTCATTCAATTTATCTGTCCAACTATTTCTAGGCAATGATATAGCTATTAAATGCTTATTTTTTCATTTGATTTGGCTAAGATTCAATTTAGAAAAAAAAAATGAACTCTAGTTTTAATTTGAAGAAGAAAATATATACTACTCCCTCCGTCTCATAATAGATGGTATAGTTGGAGAATGACACGAGATATTAAAAGATGTTATTTCGTTGTTAGATAGAGAGAGAAAATATTATATTTATATTAATGTGAGAAAGAACTATTTTAAAAAAGGAAATGTAACATCTCTTGTGGGGTAAACTAAAAAAAATGTGATATATATTATGGGGCAATTATGGGGCAAATGGAGTACAAATTAGAGGTGCAAGGGACTCGCCTATGCAAAGGAGAGATAAGTTTAGCCTAGAGCTGACAGAAAAATGGCGATGACAGCGCCGGAATGATGTGGATCCTTGTATTTTATGATTCATTTCCAAAGGATTTATCCAATTGTGATGTTTGATCTAGGTATTTTTTTGTGAGAATTGATTTTCTATTTTATCAATAAGAGCAACCCAACAAGAAATAAGGAAACTAAGATAAACAAAGAAGGAAATAACATTGGATAAGGTGGAAATTGAGATACATAGTCATTGATGAAGCAAGCTTAAGCACTTACAACATAGCAATGCATCCATGGCTAGATCTTCAAGGGATACCACAAACCTTGAAGCATACCTATACTTGATCCATACTTCACTAGGAATTTATGAAACAAGCAACCTAAATTTAGGAATTAGATAGGAAACCCTCTTCAAGAGGAACAAATCTCTCAAGCATATAATTTCATTCAAGTCTTATTATGAAAAAATGAGGAAAAATACTATTTAAAGCTTGGGTGGCCCGTTAGGCCAGAATGGGGTCCGAAAATGACACTCGGCCGCGTGAATTATCCCCCTAGAAATTCACCCGGCCGCGTGGAACTTGTCTGCACTGCGCGCCTTTCGTAAAACGGCTGTAACTCCCTCCACCGGACTCCGATTGGTTCGTGCAAGATACCCACGCGAAGCTCTTTCGAAGATGAAGACATTGGTAGTAGTTTCAGAGCTTTTGTACTTCATATCAATAGGCAGAATACTGATTGAATCCAGCTGCAGGTACAAGCTTTGATGCACGGCTTCCATGATCGTATCATCCTCCCCTTCTTGAAAAGGATTTGTCCTCAAATCTGAGCCTTCTCTATTCCTCGCATCATCGAGAAGCCCTCTAGCTTTATTGGATCCTTGGCATGTCTTCTATTTCATCCTTGGGCCCCAATCAACCCATGGCTCACGCCGAAGGGAGGACCCTTGACGTCTACCACTCGTGATCATATCATCCTCCCCTTCTTGGAAAGGATTTGCCGTCAAATCCGGGTTCCGTACACCTACAAAATAGCACGAGATCAAATCAAATATCCAAATAGGATGATAGAGATTAAGACCACTAATGACTCTAATAGAAGTCACCATACCACGACGGTGGACACGTTCTAACAAGTTCAAAACTAATACATAAGCTATGTGGAAACAAATACTTAGGCAATCTTTCACCTTGAAGTCCCAAACAAAACCATGTGATACATAGTCTTTGACAAAATGACAATAAAAGATGTCAACCCCATTGAACGGCTTAATTGTCATGCTTGAAAAACAAGTATTGTGCCACATCACACAAGCATCACACAATTTGACCATTTTTGTCTCAAGCATTCTCACACTACCTACTCTCATGTTCTTCAACATCTTCCAAAAGATTTGGCATTCTTAACAAGACTAGGCATACACAAGAAATGGTCCTCATATGGTGCAAAATGGAAAGTTATCAAGAAAGGCCTAAGCACAAAAATCTTATTCTCACGCTCATGCAACAAACAATCATTTTCAATCATAAACACATCATTCTTGCTCAAACAAGGAATACCCTTCCACAAATTGAAAAACTCAAGTTCAACATATAGGGTAGGTTCATCATAATTCACATCAAGTTTGCAAGAAAGTGTCTTAACCAACAAACCAAGTTTATTACAATGGATCTCACTCAATTGTCCCAACAATTTCAATAAATGATCAAAAATATATGAGCAATGCATCCATATACCTTCATGCACAACATGTAGAGTAAGAACAACACCATGCATAGGAAACTTGTGAGAAGCAACATCAAGTATCAAGAGAAAAGTTTCCAAATTACCCCCACACAAATGCTCCAACAATTTTAAAATAATACCACAAACATGAGAACAATGCAAGTTTATGCCATTAAACAACACCATCCACAAGAGACATATGAGTGGAAAAATCCTTCACAAAACGGCCATAGAACACTCCAATCCCATTGAAGGGTTTAACCACTTTGCAATGAAGACATAGCAAACACCAAGTTCTAAAGTCATTTTCCATATTACTCCTCTTGGTCCTACTATCCTCATCCACATACACGTGAAGCTCAAAATTACCAACAAATGAAAGCATGAAAGGAAGTCACTCCAACATTAAAGGTAGAAGCCACAAGAGAAATGTCATGTCTCTCAATGCTTGATTTTACCAAGAAAGGATCAATATATGGCGCAAAGGTAGATTTAGCATTCAAAGTTTCAAGCTCATGAGACCACTTTTTACACAAGTCATCAATAACAAATCTATCAACACAAAGGGGCTTCTCTAATGTAATCCCATTCAATGAAACATCACAAGGAGATAAGGATAGTGCACTTGAACCTTGGGCAAGGAGTTCCTCCACTTGCCATTGTTCCTATTGTTCCTTCACCGGGTGAGTAGTTTCTAAGCCATGTACAACATGATGCTTCACTTTCATGCCTTCAATTAAACTTCCTACAAACTCATCAACACAAAAAGACATAGAAGAAGTGTTAGTGGGTAAGAGTTTAGTTTCCTCACCAAGGGCAAGAGGCAAAGGATCAATTGGTGCCACCCAAGGTTGACCTTAGAATCTAACAAGCACCCTTTACTCACTTATGCTTGTGGTTTTTCTATCATTTGATATTTTCCTTTTCTCTCACCCCCACCACTCTCTCTTGACTTTTGCCCCTCACACTCTTGTCTTTTATCACAATCTCTTGATTTTTTAGACTCACATTCACTCTCAAGCCTTTTCTCTTTCTCTCTCATTCTTTTTCTCTACTAATTTGGATTAAGCTCATCGAAGAGAAGACATTTCCATGTACATCAAGAGGCTTATGTGAGAAATGGAAAGAAGAGGATGTAGTCAAATGACTTGATAAGTTACCTCTTTGGTTTGTGTCAACACCACCATGTGGGTAGGTAGGCCTCAATCGAGCTCTATACGAGACTTCTTCTTCAAGTGGCCTCTCAAACCCATTATGGCTAACATGGTCTCTCGCCCTCCTAGAATGCCACTCTCCATGAGACATGGGAGCTCGTATCCCTCTACTTCCCTTCTCAAGTCCATCTTCATTGTATCTTGTTTCACAGTCACCTCTATCATCACCATAGAGCTCAACTCTCTCTCGTTGATTTCCCATCCCAAATCTTGATCGGGGTTCCTCTTCATAGTACCTATCCCCATAAGGCTCCATCCCTCCATGTTGGTTTCCTACCCCAAAACGATTATAACCCCTATTTCCTCCTCCAAACCTTCCATTCTCCAAGTTTTTAATTCTATCCCGAACATTCTCTCCTTGCCATCCCTCATAGGCCTCCCCTTCATCAACTTCCTCTGGGACCTCATTGGGCATGGCATTGCCCATAGGAGTGGAAGGTATAGTCCTCCGCTTTTCCTTCAAAGTGTTGAACTCTTCAACTAGGGTGTTTTGGGCGGCAAGCATGCGAGCTTCGGATTCTTTTGCCCGAGCAGCGGATTCTCTTGCCCGAGTATCCATTTGGGTCATCACCTCTTGTTTGAATTCCTTCATCATTCGGGCCATCATGCTCACAAGGTCCCCCTTGGGTGTAGGATGGATCATGCTTGTTTCCTCCCCTTCCGCACTTGTCCCAGCCATTTTGTTGGACCGGGTGCGAGGAGGCATAGAGTAAGTACCTACAAATCAAACAAACACTAAGAACTAGTCCTAGAGGTTAGTATAAAAGAAAAGAGAATTTAAGAATATGAACTCAACCTTGATGTCTCAAACCCCCCTCAAATCACTCTCCAATAACTCTCGACAACGGCTTAAAATATTGTGAGAAGGTGGATTCACTCACACTCACAATTCCAATTCCAAGATTTAGGTGCTTGAGGTGAATCAATCAAGATGTACTCCTTGGCAAACAAAAATCAAGAAGACAAAGCCATAAACATATAGTAGCAAGATGCAAGTAGGTTCAAGGCCTTAAGCAGAACACACAAGTCAAAGAAAACAAACAAGGGATGAAACTTTTGCTGAAATCTGGCTGATTTTTATGAATTTTTTTGGTATTGATCCCCGCGCCCAATTTGGATGAATTTTGGTGGATAGATTCACAAACAAGTCTAGATCAAGGGAAAAATATCCATATATAGTCAGATTTGATAATTGGATATGTTTTGTATGGTTTTCCCTAACTATGCCAAACAGGGTATTGATGTTAATCCCCACAGTTAACTAGGCAAACGAAGGAATTTTGGATGAAATTTTGTAGGTAGCTAGGTCATATAACATAGATCATACACACCAAATTTCAGCTTAATCTAAGCAAATTTGATCAATCCGGTCATCCCAATAAAAACAAAGCAAAAGCAAGGAAGAAAAGAAACTCAAGGAAGCAATAACTCAAACACCTAGTGGGTACTAGGCTCTAGATACCAATTGATGTAGATCCATGTAATTCATGATCCATTAACTCAAGATGTCTACCATTGTGATGCTTGATCTAGATATTTTTGTGAGAATTGATTTTCTATTTTATCAATAAGAGCAACCCAGCAAGAAATAAGCAAACTAGGATGAACAAAGAAGGAAATAACATTGGATAGGGTGGAAATTGGGATACATAGTCATTGATGAAGCAAGCTTAAGCACTTACAACATAGCTAACAATGCATCCATGGTTAGATATTCAAGGGAACCACAAAGCTCAAAGCATACCTCTACTTGATCTATGCTTGAACTAGCAATTGATGGAAATCTCATGCTTGAACTAGCAATTAATGGATTCAAGCAACCTAAATCTAGGAATTGGAGAGAAAACACTCTTCAAGAGGAACAAATCTCTCAAACATCTAATTTCATCCAAGTCTAACTATGAAAAAAATGAGGAAACATACTATTTAAGGCTTGGGTGGCCCGTTAGGCCAGAATGGGGTCCGAAAATGACACTCGGCCGCGTGAATTATCCCCTAGAAATTCACCCGGCCGCGTGGAACTTGTCTGCACTGCGCACCTTTCGTAAAACGGCCGTAACTCCCTCCACCGGACTCCGATTGGGGCGTGCAAGGTACCCACGCGAAGCTCTTTCGAAGACGAAGACATTGGTAGTAGTTTCAGAGCTTTTGTACTTTATATCAATAGGCAGAATACTGATTGAATCCAGCTGCAGGTACAAGCTTTGATGCACAGCTTCCATGATCGTATCATCCTCCCCTTCTTGGAAAGGATTTGTCCTCAAATCTGAGCCTTCTCTATTCCTCGCATCATCGGGAGGCCCTCTAGCTTTATTGGATCCTTGGCATGTCTTCTCTTTCATTCTTGGGCCCCAATCAACCCATGGCTCACACCGAAGGGATGACCCTTAACGTCTACCACTCGTGGTCATATCACGGAATCTACCAGGCAGCACCGACGCAGAGAGGGAAGGAAACCAGCATGTGTGTGCTTGAGCGGCAAAAGAGAGGCTGAGACACACGGAGAGAAGGAAGAAAATGAGTGGGGTGCGTCAGTCGCTGGAAGGAGGCGACGGCGTCGCTGTGTGCGCGTGTGTCAGAATGGTCGTGTATGTATATGTGTAAATTGAAAGAGTATGAGTGGAGGAAATGATAATTCCTTTAAGTTCTAGAGGGGAGATATTTCATCCCTTTTTCCATTTCAAATACTCTCTCCATTTTTTTAAAAATCGGAGGTTTGAAACGGCACGGGTTTTAATGCACTATTTGGTTAAGTAAGAGAGAGGGAGAGAAAATTTGGTAAAGTAAGAGAGATAGAGAGAAAAATTGGTAAATTAAGAGAGTAGGAGAGAAAAAATTACTACCTCCGTCCCCCAAATATTGTCATACTTTTACCCGATACGGGTTTTAAGAAATGTAATGGAAAGTGAGTTGAAAAAGTTGGTGGGATGTGGGTCCTACTTTTAAAGCATTAGTTTTATAATAAAATGTGAGTAAGAATGAGTTAGTGGATTATGAGGTCTACTACCAAAAATGGTAAAAAGTAAAGAGTGTCAAACTTTCAGGGACGGACCGAAATGGTAAACTATGTCAAACTTTCAGGGACGGAGGTAGTAATAGAATTAATGTTAGTGGATCATGGGGTCCACTTTAAGTTGTTAATTGTAGTGGTATAAGTGGTACATAAATTGACGTATAGGGGTGTTAAGATTTCCTAACTAGAAAGTTTGAAAGTTGTTATTTTTTTAAAAATGACTAAAATGGAAAGAGATGCTATTTTTAAAAAACGGAGGGAGTACTACCTCCGTCCCACATTAAGTGTCACATTTAGTGTGGGCACATGTTTTAAGAAATGTAAATAAAAGTGGGTTGAATAAGTTAGTGGATTATGAGTCTCACTTATGTATATTAGTTTTATAATAAAATGTAAGTATAATTGGTTGGTGGAATGTAGGGTCTACTTACCAATTATGGTAAAAGTGAAATGTGACTCTTATTGTGGGATGAACCGAAATAGCAAAATGTAACACTTATTGTGGGACGGAGGTAGTATCTTTTTACTTTTTCCTCTTTTTTTCTTTTTATTCATTTCTTAAATCTTTTTCAAATCATATTTATTTCTAAAATTCAAAATCCCAGAACTTAGATTTTGTATAATAATAACTTACTTCTAATTTAATTATTGAATCCTAATGCATTTTAAGTAATTTTTTTAAATTTACAAAATTTCTGTCCGTTAAATATAGTGAATAATAGTAAATGGAATAGTGAGGAAATAGTGTCGTAATTATTTTTCGTGGAAACCCTATGGAAAAATTGGACTTGTTACACCTAGGGGTGGCAAAATGGGTAGCGGGTAATGGGTAATTCCCATCTCGACCCGCTACCCGCCGGGTATTGGGTACCCGCTACCAGACGATAACAAGAAACGGGGCGGATCGGGTAGTGTGTTTTAGAGTTTTGCGGGTAACGGGTATACCCACTACCCGCATGGGTATACCCGTTAGTCCCGATAATACCCGTTATTATTAGTATTAGCCATATTCTATCTTTTAATACTCTCTCCGTTCCATATTAATAAAGGTGTTTAAATAGTTAAAGTCGAGAAAAAAAGTAAATAGTTAAATAATAGTACTTACTTAATAGGCATATACGCACTCATTTTGAAAAATTAAAAATAAATAGTTAGAGCGGAGAAAAAAAAAGTTAGAAAGATAATAATGTAGAGAAGAGTATTTCTATTATTATATTTCCAAAATGAGTGAAGAAATTAAAATGCCTCTATTAAGGGGGAATAATGGAAGTACTTTATATAATCTAAGAGTTCTTTTAAAACATTTTTATATTCCAATGAACATACAATTGAAAACTCACCGGAATTAGCTATAAAGTGTCCCCTCACTTTTATTCTCAGTCTATTCAACATTACCATTGATATTAATAAAGTAAATTAAGGAACGTTGACGGTTATTGTGGTTTTCAAATTTTTTATTAGGATTTTGGGTCGGGTACGGGTACCCGCAATGTCGGGTACGGGATACCCGACACGGGTATCGGGTAATCTCGGTATGCCGCGGGGCGGATATTGAGACAACAAATTTGACTAAAATAGGTGCGGGTACCTGACTTGTCGGGTGCGGATACCCACGGGTAACCCGTTTCGCCACCCCTACACCCCCAATATTTTCTACTTTTTCGTCAAGCTTGAACCGACGTAAAAAAAAAAATTAAGCCGTAATTTTTTCATTTAATGCTTGTTTCTTTTGGAGCATGAGAATTTTTTATTATTAGTTAGACTTGTCTATTAAAAATGATACCAAATCAAATAACAACACTTTAAGCCTAATCTTCTTTAGATTGCCATTTCACAAATAAATTCTAATGAACCCAATACTTTTTATTTCTTATTTCTTCAAGCCCATTCCTTTTTGACTCATCTTTTAATTCCCATTATTATACAAGTCCCTTGATTTCTACTAAAAGTTTACAGAATTTGATCATACGATTTAATCCCAAACAATCCCCACGGTGTATACAGTATACTCCCTATACCACAACTTTACTTCACAATTTCCCTGACAAAACCAAAAACTCAAATGAAGAAGAGGAAAAAATGTACAGTAAAACAATAAAGGAATAACAAACAAATTAAAACTAGCCAAAAAATACAAAATAACAACCTGGACTCGTACGCCACTAGACGAAGAAAACATACTTGTGAGGACACGCTCGCCACGCTAGAACCCATTGAAAAGTGTATTGCAACAAAATTCAATTGGGTATGAGGATACGTATTCATATTATCATTCTTACCCTTATAACTCCTGAGTCTTGTCATTTTATTACGTTGTTCAAATTTTCAACTAATTATACCAGTGGAAAGGGAAAGTCTGGACTCCATCCACGTAACCAAATGCCAAGATGCTACAATAAGCTTTTTTCCTTATCTCTTGGTTTAGTTTGAAGCTTTGTATTGATCTTATTATTAATATCTCAAATAGACCAAGATATCATACAAAATATGTCAAATATCCATATTTTCTTGTCTAACTTTATAAATAGTACACACCACAACTTCGATGAGACACTGCCATTTCTAGTTTAATACCTTTCGTTCCATAAAATATATGCACTTTTCATTCATCTGTTTTATATGTGCATTTCCATTTATGAAAAGTTTTCTTAATTTATTACTCTTATATATCAAGTTATTTACTACCTCCGGCCCCTAAAATTTGCTACACTTTGACCCGGCACGGGTTTTAAGAAATGTAATGGAAAGTGAGTTGAAAAAGTTGGTGGGATGTGGGTCCTACTTTTAAAGTATTAGTTTTATAATAAAATGTGAGTAGGAATGAGTTAGTGGAATATGGGGTCCACTACCAAAAATGGTAAAAGTGAAGTGTATCAAATTTTCAGGGACGGACCGAAATGGTAATATGTATCAAATTTTCAGGGACAGAGGTAGTACAACTTATACCACATTAAAACACTGATAATAATGTGAGTCTCATTATCTAATAACAATACGTTAACAACCAATTTTTCTCTTCTTTCTTAATTTTATTTTATTTTTGTGTCATATCATATGTTTATATTTTTAATGGAGGATTACATTTAACCATTTCATCTAAAACTTAATGTCGTTTATAAGTTGGCGTCATCTTTAATAAATAAAAGAGTACTCCACTTTGTAAAGTTTTTGTAAGATATTTTGTAGTAGTAGTATTTTTATTAATTGAGAAATTACAACCTGTCGATTAAATGAAGATTAAAGATCAAAATTGGTCTTAAATATATAGTCAAAATATGAATTTGGTGCAAAACATTTATCTTTTGAAAATTGGATCCAAAACATTTGAAATCATTATCGAAGTGGTCCTAAACATTTGAAATCGTTGTCGAAGTGGTCATTTTCCGTCAAAAAATAACGGTCAACGCCTAATTAATGATTTTTTAATTTAATTAATATACTAAAAGCATCTCCAAGGGGAGAAGGTATATAGAAAAGTTATATCATCTATATACCTCCTCAAAAAATGAAATATACTCTTCCAAAAAGAAACATACTTCAAAGGAAAAAGGTATATAGAAAGGTAAATGATTTTTTAAACATAAAATAATAGTACAATATGCATTAAAAATTCATAAAGTGTGATACCTTCTCAAATACCTTCTCCCTTGGAGAATGGTTTTTCATGAAAAGAAGGCAAATATGGTAGTTATAAAATTTTACCTCTCCATTGATGGAGAGGTAAAGATACCTCTTCAAAATGAGAAAATGTATAATACCTTCTCAAATACCTTTCCCATTGGAGAATGATTTTTCATGAAAAAAAGGTAAATATGGTAGTTATATTAGTTTACCTAAAGCCCTTGGAGATGTTCTAATGCATAAAAAATTAAACAAAATTAAATATAAAATTAATAAATGCTAAGAAATTTCAAAATCAACTATTTCTCCCTCTTTTTCCTTCTCTTCCATCTCTCCTTCGCTCTTCATAAATCGGAATCTCTCTCTTCTTCTCTCCGGCACTCAACGTCGTCGCGTCTTTGTCTCTCTGTTCGCTCCTCCACAAATCGTCGTCATCGTGTGTTTCTCCGCATTGTTGCTGGCCAAGATCAAAACCTCGCCGTCCACCATTGCTGTCGCCAACATCCCCATTTCTTTCGGTCCTCCTCATCTCTCTCTCAATTTTCTTTCTCGGTGGTCCGGCTTTGTTATCTCCGCCGATGCGGTTGCTGTTGCTAGAAGATGGTTTCGCTTCCGTCGCCTCTGTCTGCTCGTTGTGAGTCGAGAGAAAGACGCGACGACGTTGAGCACTAGAGAGAAGAAGACGATTTAGGAAAAACGAAGGAGAGATGGAAGAGAAGGAAAAAGAGGGAAAAATAGTCGATTTTGAAATTTCTTAGCATTTTATTAATTTTATATTTAATTTTGTTTAATTAATTATGTGTTAGAATATTAATTAAGTTAAAAAAATCATTAATTAGGCGTTGAGGTTAGTTTTTAACATAAAAGAACCACTTCGACAACGATTTTAAACGTTTAGGACCAATATGATAACAATTTCAAATGTTTTAGACTTGATTTTCAAAAATTAAATATTTTAGACCAATTTCATCTGAATATATGTTTGTAATTAATTGAGAGTGAATTCTATATTAAATAGAGCTTGCCTAAATATCCAGTGACTGAAAAAATAAGAACAACACAATCTTTCTCTCTCATCAATGGCGGACGAAATTCTCCACGATTTCTCCCCTATGTTCAGAGTCTACAAAAATGGAAGACTTGAGAGGCTTACTGGCGAAGATATCGTTCCGCCATCTCTAGATCCAGCCACCGGCGTCCAATCCAAAGACGTCGAAATCGCGCCAGAGATCAACCTCTCCGCTCGGATTTATCTCCCGCCCAACGCCGATCCTACCAAAAAGCTCCCGCTCCTCGTCTACTACCACGGCGGCGGCTTCGTCCTCGAATCCGCCTTCAACGCTCAGTACCACAAGCACCTCAACCACTTAGCCGCGCTAGCAAACGTCGTCGCCGTCTCGGTTAATTACCGGTTAGCCCCCGAATTCCCGCTCCCGGCTGCGTTCGAGGATTCATGGCGCGCTCTCAAATGGAGCGCCGAGGGAAAGGAGGAGTGGATCAACGAATTTGCCGATCTGAAGCGTGTGTATTTAGGCGGGGACAGCGCCGGCGCGACTATAGCACACTACATCGCCATGCGGGTCGGGTCGGAGAATCCGGAGCGTTTCAATTTGCAAGGGATTTTCCTGAATTGCCCCTTCTTCGGGGGCGTGGATCCGATTGGGAGAGAAACAACGGAGGAATTCAAGGGTTGGAGGGAGATTTGAGAGAAATTGTGGCAATTTGTTTGCCCGAGCTTGAGGGATACCGATGAGGGATGGGTGAATCCGGGTAAGGATCCGAAGATATCGGATTTGGGTTGCGGGAAAGTGCTGGTTTATGTTGCGGGGAAGGATGCTATGAAGGTGAGAGGGTGGTATTACAAGGAGGTGATGAGCAATTGTGGATGGAAGGGTGAAATCGAGTGTATTGAGGTTGCAGGGGAAGATCATGCGTTCAGTGTGCATGGTCCAGATAATCAGGCTGGTATCGATATGATGAAGAAGGTGGCTTCCTTTATTAATAACTAAATCGTATGTCAAGCTTCAATAATCATAGTATTATTCAGTTTGCGTTAATTGTAGCCAACGTATAATCTTTGATGTTCAATGCAAAGGCTCTTCAAGATTTAAACACTCATTCTAGCCCCAATTAATTGGTTATAGCTATAAATTGGTTGTGATGTAACTTTGATTGGCCTTTCTTCTATTTGTTGTGTTTTGAGATTTGTTTGCATTTGAAACATAAATAAATAAGTAAATCGTTATTTTCAGTGACAAGTATGTGATTTTAGTCGTAATTGTTATCCAAATTCTTTTAATCAAAACCGTAAGCAACCCAAAAAATGTACTGAATCAATTATGCTCAGCCACATATGGTCTCACTTAGAAGTAGAATAATCAAAGATCAAGTGCAAACAAAAAATATACTTTTCGCACATTAATGTTACATAAATTTGATGGTCCTACAAGACTTTTCTTGCAAGACTTTTCTCCACATTGATGTTGGAAGTTTACAAGACTTTTGTCCAGTTTTTGTGGAGGAGAAGGGCCTATCACAGGACAATATATTAATATACGATAGAATGAATGATTGAATGAAATATTGATTTTTGTTTTTATTCTATATCTTTTTTAATATTCCCTCTGTCTCATAAAAGATGTAACACTTTCCTTTTTAGTTTGTCCCACAAAAAATGTCATATTTCCTCTTTTGGAAAAAGTTCCTTCTGACATCAATTATAAAATTATATTTTCTCTTACCACTTAACACACAAAATAACATCTCCTAAAATCCCGTGTCATTTCCCAAGTGTGATATTTTCTTTGGGACGGAGGGAGTAATTATTTTATCCAAAAATATATATCTCATATTGGATTGACATGTGTTTTAAAATTTGGGTGACTTTAAAAAGTAAAGTAAATAGTAGTGAAACGTGTATTATATTTTTATATAAAATTTTAAAATAAAATATCATTGAAATGAGTTATCGAGGAATGTGAGATCTATTGATAAAAATAGTAAAAATAAAAAGAACATGTGATAAGGAAGGATGAAAAAATAACACAAAATATTTAGTGGGGAGTGTGAGATCTATTGATAAAAATAGTAAAAAGTAAAATAGAACAGGTAATAAGGAAGAATGAAAAAATAACACAAAATATTTAGTGGCGCATGGAGGGAATCTTTTGTTAAGGAATCACAATTTCTATCTATATTAAAATAATCACAAAATATTGTTGTGTTTTTAGAGTTGTTTGCATTTGAAACATATTAAAATTTCGTTATTTTCAGTGACAATTATGCGAT
The DNA here is from genome assembly GCF_029641045.1 of Salvia hispanica. NCBI lineage: Eukaryota > Viridiplantae > Streptophyta > Magnoliopsida > Lamiales > Lamiaceae > Salvia > Salvia hispanica. Next base: position 45,115,632 of record NC_142692.1, on the reverse strand, counting down.
TTTAGTCGTAATTGTTATCCAAATTCTTTTAACCAAAACCGTAATCAACCCAAAGGAAGGCCAAGAAACGTGCTGAATCAATTAATTGGGTTTCTATTATGCTCAGCCACATATGGTCTCATTTGAGAAGTAGAATCATCAAAGATCAAGTGTAAGCAAAACATATATTGTTTCTTAAAGTTTGTGTCCAAAATTATTTCACGAGCAGTATAATAATCTCGCTTTATTCTTTTCTTATGTTTATCGTAAAATTATCTCACTTTATTCCTTTCATATATTTATCATTAAATAGTCTCGTTTTATTCTTTTCTTATGTTTTTTCATTATTAATAAAATACACTCACTTTATTCCTTTCTTAGGTTTAACATTGCTGCTGATGTCGATGTTTAAATTTTTAAGATAAATGTTCAAAAAAACTTAAGAATATTTTATACGACATTCTAAATGAGAAAATATGCACTATATTTTTTAGGACTTAATAAATAGGATAAAAGTAATTAACTATATTAATAACTATCAATTAATTAAGTCAGTTATTTACATTGACTTCTACCGTGATTTTAATGTTGGGTGCCCGAATTATTCATAACAATTGTGGATATGACATAAACAAACAACAAGGGTTGAGAGAGATATATGGATAATTAGAGGGTTGTTAATAGAAACTAGATATATGTACGGTAACTATCATTTAAAGGAGCATCATCGTTGAAAGAACCAATAGTATCGAGAAAGCATCAATGTATAGTCATTTGACAACTAAACAATCGCATAAAATGATTTTCCTTTTCCTTGCTAAATTTATTTGTCTCATTTTCTGTTTATCTTTTACAATAAACTCAATGAAAATGAATTAAATAAATTAAAGTATAAATTTTTAAAAATAAAAAGCATAAGGTTAAATATTAAAGGTACTATATTAACGACCATTACATTATTTTAAATTATTTTTTACATAAATTTACAAAAACAACGTAGGTAAACAAAATTATTATTTTTATTTAAATTTATGAAAACAAAAGTAAATAAATGGAAATAAAAACAAAAACTTAATTATCAACAAAAGTAATTAAAATTTTCTTTTGTCTTCCTAATCTTTTCGAAACCATCCCCAAAATCTCGAATCACATCCTTACCACCTGCATTCGGGCGAGCTCAGCACCAACCAACCACCAAACCGAACAGAAATTCTCAAATCCCTAAATTATGAAAACCCCTAAAAAAAAAAAAAAATATGGTGTGCATCTGCTGTGGCTCATCGGGCCGCGCAATAAAAATATGGTGTGCATCTGCTAGTCAATATGGTTGCTACAAAAAAAAAAAAAATTCCCGGCGGCCGCGGCTCATCGGGCCGCGCAATAACCCGCCACGTGCACCACCGCGGCTACTAACCCCTGCTCCGTCCACGCCAACTACTCGGCTGTGGCCTGTCCGCCCCACCGCCGCCCGCCGGGGCTTCCCTACTGTGGACACTCTAAGGACCAGCGTTGGTCTTTACTCTAAAGTTATCCATACATTCTTTTAGGCAGCATGAGCAAACTTGACAATAAATTGTGTTAGACTACAAAATTGACCCCACGCTTGAATATCTGTACGGATGTCTGATTTGATTACTCCCTACGTCCCACATAATTTGGGACACTTTGACCTGGCATGGGTTTTAAGAAATCTAATGGAAATTGAGTTGAAAAAGTTAGTGGAATGCGAGTCCTACTTTTAAAGTATTAGTTTTATAATAAAATGTGAGTAGGATTGAGTTAGTGGAATATAAGGTCCACTACCAAAAATGATAAAAGTGAAATGGGACAAATTATGTAGGACGGTCCGAAATGGAATACTGGGTCGAATTATCTGGGACGGAGGGAGTACTTGATATGCATTTATATTTAGAGCTTGAATTGTTTAAAAGATAGAATTATAAAGAAAGCAAATATAATCGATGTAGAAAATTTGAACCCTTTCCAATTAGCAGTTAAAATTAAGGAATTAGCTTTTCGTTTGATTTGGTTAAGATTCAATTTGGGAAAAAAAATACTTATTATGAATCCTAGCTTTAATTTGAAGAAGAAAATAAAAAAGGGTTTTTGGCTTTTTAAACTAAAACCTTTCCCCGAATTCCGGTTTTTTCCATAAACTATGAGATTTGTTTTTAAAACCACGAACTTTCATTTCGTTAGGATTTTCCCCCGGCGGGTCAATGACGAAACCCAGGTTGTCTACATGTCAATTTTAATCCTATTTGTCACTAAATTGATTACTTGGATCCTATTTGGCACAATAATACATACAGTCACAATTATTACATAACAAATGACAACTTTTGAATAAACAAAACACAACTTTAACATTTTGAATTATGCTATTCGGGTCGGAAATGTGCTATTGGGGTCGGGTTGGGAAAATCCTAACGAAATGAAAGTTCGTGATTTTAAAAACAAATCTCATAGTTCATGGGAAAAACCGGAATTCGAGAAAAGGTTTTGGTTTAAAAAGCCAAAAACCCAATAAAAAATTAGAGGCGTAAGGAACTTGTTGATATGCAAAGGAGAGATAAGTTTAGCCTAGAGCTTGTTAGAAAATAAAAATAATTTTTGGGGATTTAGTCCAGATAGAGAGTGAGAAGAGAGGAAACTATTATCAATGTGTGACTCATTTTGGTTTTGGGCCAGCTATTTAATTGCAGATTTGAGCGGTTTGGGACTTGAATAAAATGGAGTAGATGGATTGGGAATGAGTTTTGGGCCGCCACTTTCAAAAGAAAAAAAAAAATTGAGTGTAATGATTTAGTGGTGTGTATGGTTTATTTATTAAAAATGGAATAAAGAAAAGTGGACAATATTTTGCGGACATATTAAAATAATAAAAGTGGATAATATAACATTTCACAGACGGAAGGAGTAGATTGATCAGAATATTACCATATATTATGATTTACTTTATGTCCTTTAAAAATAGAAAATACTCCGTATTTACATTTTGGCTTGTTTCTTGAAAATTGAAATATTTCTATTTTTGGAAAAAATTCTCTCTAATGATCAAGTGAGACTCATTTTTCACTAATAATACTTCAATGATTTTTTTTACCATCTCACTCTTACTATACCAATTATATTATGCGTTCAAACTCGTGTCGTTTCAAAAAATCTTGTTTTGTCACATTTCTTTTTGACCTTAAACAGACACATAGATCCTTTGGAAATCTTCATAGAGCCTTCCCCATATACCCTCAGTTTCAAGAGCAGTACAGGACATCAAGTTATAGCAAAGATCATGAACATATCTAACATCCTTCAAGTTTAGCACATAGCCATTATCAAACTTCAAACACTCTGTGCCAATCCCAAGAATTTCACACTTCTTGTCATCAGCCATTGACACAAAAGTTTTAGTTACAGGCTTCAACTTAGAAAACATTTCCTTGAAAGGACTCACATGATAAGTGAAGGAATTGTCAGCGGAAGCGTTTTGCGCGGAACTAACATAATTTAACAATTATTAATCGAGCAAATAAATCACATAATAATCAGATCTATTTAGCAGATTATTTAGACAAAATCTATTCGCGTAATTCTCACATGTATCATGCTCATAACTTGAATTAATCATGCTTTAAGAATATTGAAACCTAAAACATGCTTTTCTACAGAGTAGAAATAATACTCCCTCCGTCCCACAAAAGATGTCACACTTTCCTTTTTAGTTTATCCCACAAAAGATGTCACATTTCCTTTTTTGGAAAAAGTTCTCTCTCACATTAATATAAATATTACTATTTTTTCTTTCCACCTAACACACAAAACAAAACCTCCTAAAATCTTGTGCTGTCCCACAAGTGTGACATCTTTTGTGGGACGGAGGGAGTACCTAATTAATTCTCCAAAGAATTGAAGATGGCTAGCAGCTTCTCCACGTGACGCTTTGAATACTAGACCACAGATCTTCTCTTTGGTGCCCGAACTGTACTTCGATATCAGTGTGGGCTGATCTCACCGGAATACTAGGACTTAAATAAAGAAGACAGAAGAAATCATTTTCCTAATTGAAGAGAATTTCGAACTCCTCTAGAATAGAGGGGGACGAAAATTTGTGTATTAAAAAATTATGATTTCTGTCTCCTTTATTCTCCTATTTATATTAAGTTCCTTTTGGGCCCAAACATGGATCTATGGAAGGTTTTGGATATGGGCTCATCCAATTTAGTTTTTACTAATTAAATTGAACCCGCAATTTAATATAAGCTTTAATTGGAATATTACGAGCAGCCAGTACAGAAGTAATATTGAACTCTCCTCATCCAAATCCGAAATTATAAGTAATCCGGATTTTCGTTTTAACTTTCATTTCCCGCGCTTAAGATAAAAATGTCCATTAATTAATTAATGTCTGCTATGGACTTAATTAATTAATTTCTTATTAATTCCAAGAGTGGACTTAGCATGAAACGCTTATTTATTATTCATAGAGTGATCAAACCCCAACTATCTAGGTTCCGAATAATAAAACCTTGTTTCGCGCTCCTCTTGAGGACATTTTCAAGCGAGACTCACCTCAATATAATAGCAATCCTAGGACCGCTAGATATTAATCACCACTACCCAATATATCAGGATTATTGGGTTACGAAAAACCCGCACCATTTGATAAGTCAAAGTAATGCATAATCAATACCGTATGCTCAATACTAACCTACATTGATTAAGAAACAAATATTTATCAAGACCTCGCCTTTCAGTAGATAGCCCAAGGACAAGTCTTGCTGTTAGATCTGTTCAGTGTTATACCACACCAATGTCATCTTATTTCAGTAAGGCTTAGAAATATGCGGACTGACATTGCAACCTTTCACGATGGATAGTCTAATTCCATATAGGTTGAGAAATTCTTCTTTTTCTTTGTTTAGGACTAACCGTGTTCCTTAAAGTGGACACGGCCCACAACCGGTCTACTAAAACAAAGACTTAGACTTTGTTAAGTTAACTTATACATTTAAACATGCAATTAACATCCATTAAATGTAAAACATAACAACACTATGACAAAAAATAATCTGTTTTATTACTTGGAAAATAAAATAAGAGTTTTATAGTATTCAATCACTCGAAACGTGATTCCTAGTATGCAAACTCTAACAATAAGTACATCCAGAATCACATAGCCAGTCATTAGATGTAAAAGGACAGACAGGAGAAGTATTCACAAATTGCAGATCATGCACCATAACAGATTCATTAACAGCATCATAAGTAGCCACATTGACAAGGGTTTCAACCTGGGAGTTATTGTTGGGAAACTTATTCTTCTTAGGCTTAGTACAATCTTTCTTATAATGTCAACTTCCCCATAGTTAAAACACTTCTTATAGGTTTTAGGGTCCTTACTTCTAGTACCTAGACCTAAACTCTTTCCTAGAGTTAGAGCTATTACCAGAACCCCCACTGGGCTCATTGCCCCCTCTAGATTTAGATCTACCTCTGACATTTAAAACTTTGTTATAAGCATTCTTATCAGCAGCAGCAGAATCTTTACCATACTTAATGGCAACCTTAACATCACTATAGGAATCAGGTATGGCATTCATTAGAGCTATGCTAGTGTATTCTTCTATTGTTTTATCACATGGTCTCTTAATGTCCAGAACAAGCTTCTGAAACCTATCCACGTTGTCATCAATATCTTTTGCAAGATCAAGCTTAAATTTAAACAATTTTTCAAGCAGATACATCCTTGATGTTATAGAAGTTTCAGTGAACAGAGTATCAAGCAATTTCCACATTTGAGCAGCAGATTCAACATGATCAACTTTCCTAATCTCAGAATCGGACAAATTTAACACAACAGTATCCCTAGCCAACTCATTCATTTCATCCTTTTTTGTCTTGAGCAGTATCCTAAGGTAAAGAACCATCAACAACTTTGAAAACCTTTTGTTGAATTAAAACACACTTCAGTTTCTGTTTCCAAATAGCAAAATCATTTTTACCATTTTAAGGAATCAAACCAACAGGTTGGGCCATTTTAGCAATAATTTTTGCAAGAACACAGGAGGCAAGACAGAAACACAAAGCCTTACACACCTTAAAGCACAAAGACATACACAGCAACACAGAGAACACTTCAAGCTAACAAACACAGACAAGCACAGACCTCACGAGCAACATTGACCAAGGCTATCCCAGCTCGCAATCACTCACTTGTGGAGGGCGCAGGGGGTCACTTGGGCAGTACAAAATGCTTGGTGGTCAAGTAATGAGAGATCAGAAAACACAGAGAGCAAGAACCAGCAAAAGCAAGAACACAAGAAAACACAGAGGAGTCCTAAGCCTTTGTCAGAGGCTGTCTACGAGAAAACAATATCCCAAGCCCATATGCAGCACTAAACAGAAAAAGAAAACTAGGAGATTCAGCCAATTTACCAGAGCGAACCCCCACTCGAAGGAGGATTCCACTTGCCCACCTCTTTAAGCGACTCGGCGTGCCAGACCAATCCCCCCGTGGCTCTGATATACCACTGTAGGGATCAGATCAGTCTGGATTCACTAATTACCGAGACCTCTTTGTTCTTGTACAAGAGAGCTCAGCCAAACTCTCACCCACGCGGCTGATTTTACACAAATAATACATATTGAAATCAAGATTCAAAATCCTAGCTATTACAAGGTCTTGAAAGCTATTGGAACCGGCTTCCTTGTAAGCTCCTTAATCTGCACACTTAACACACAAATTAGTAATAACAAGTAGGATCCTCTCGGATCTAAATGAAATTACTAATAAAAACCAAGAACATCAAATAGATCAAAGAACTTGGCTCAGAACCCGCCAAACCACACAGATCTATTCAACCAGAACAAGATCCAAGGGAACACAACTGAACCGGTTAGAGTTCACCCTCACACCACCGATGCCTTCACCACAAGGCCCCTTCACACCAGATCAAGTTCAATCAAAACACAACTCGAAGCAGAACCCTCAATCACCACAAACCCTAGGTTTCTCCATAATTCAAGCAATCGAAAGGATTGCTTTCCCCGGCACTCACAAGAAGTTAATCACTCAAAGGAACCGTGACAAACCATCACAAAGTAATTTAGTGTTGGGGATTTGTTTCTATATTCTCTATTGAATTAATGATATGAATATTTTTGTCTGAAAAACCATCATGTTTGAAATTTACTTAAGTTTTCTGTGGAGTATATTTAAAATTTAAGCCAGATCACAATTTTTTCTCTCGTAAAATTCCAACACTAATTGCAGTAGTATTTCTATATGCATTCTTCATTGAAAATTTTATCCGTTTCCAAAAAAAGGAAATTTCTTTTTTTTAATCCATTTTCCAAAAATAGAAACTCTTTATTTTAATAAATTGACTCCATAATCCAATAATATTTATTCACTATTTTTTCTCTTCATTTCTTTTACTTTAGCTATTTTTTCCCATCCTCTCTCTTGCTTACTAAATTTATATTAAAACTCGTGTCATTTCATTTTTCGGAAATGGAGGGAGTATCTCTTATCATATTTCTCTCTATTTATCTTTCTTATGGCTTCATCTTAAAGTAAACAAATTGAATCTTGATTTTTAATCATGAAACATGGGAAGTTGAGGGTCATTTTATTACTTTCTATTATTTTTTCAACCAAAATATGCCTCGTCAAATATCAGTAGTAGGAATGAGCATAAGTTTGAAATAAAAATTAATAACTTAATAAAAATTTGGGAAAACACAAGACATCAAATATAAAGTCTCTCCATATTGGTAACAAAAACACTAATGCAATCTAAAGCTCTTTTACTCTTTGGTGGAATAACTGTACAATTTATTTTCACTTCTCAGTCTTAATCTGTGAAAGATCAAACTTTCTCCTTCTTCATGAACTCTCCTTCTAGTCCAATCTTAATAGTATTTTTTTTTTTATCATAGGTTGTAATCCACTTTGAGTATTAAAGACTTATTTAAAAATTTCTTCAGGACAAACAAAAACAAGATACGTAGATCATCGACGGGCAACATCCGTCCCTAATGGCTGACGCATAGTCTAGTGGCATATCTAGTATAGGAAAAAAGGGTACAATTGTACCCCCAAAATTTGAGATATATTGTCGAGCCTTTATAAAGAAAGCTCTATTGGTCTAGTGGTAAGATACCTTTTATTCTTCTTAATCACCCAAGTTTGAATCCTAGCGGCTACTTTCAAGTTTTTGTTGCTGTATATTTGTTTTATTCCTTTGTATTTTGTAGTTATATTCTATATGAAGTTATTAATATTTCTATTTGTTTTGTACTCTCTCCGTCCCACTAAAGATGACCCACTTTCCTTTTCGGTTTATTCTAATCAAGATCACCCATTATTGAAAACGGAAACACTATTATCTCTACTTTATTCCTTCTCTCTTACTTTATTCTATCCATTTAACACACAAAATAAAGATGCATAAAATCTTGTACTACCACCCTAAGGATAGGGTCTTCTTCCTTAGGACGGAGGGAGTAGTATTTTGTTTGAATATGAAACTTTTAATATTTATTTATATTTATTATAATTTTCTTTTCTATTTGAAAAATAATACATATTTCCTTGAATAATTTATATACATTACTCCTATTATATTTTTGCTAATAAGATTTGAAAATATTTTATTAATTATTTGGTTATTATACATTCTTTTTTCTTGTAGTAATTGCAACTTTGTACCAATAATTTATGTTCAAGAGATTTACTTTTAGGATATTTTATTACTAGTATATAATTATTATATTAATATTAATATTAATATTAATATGAAATATTTATAATTAACAAAAATATCTAAATAAGATATTCTCCACTAAAAAATACTTCTACGTGTTTAAAATCAATTATTACATCAACATATATTTCGCTAGAAATGAGGTGCATGAGATAATTACGAAGCATTCATATTTCGTAATTTAATTTGCAGATATTGAAAAATTGAACAGTCAGAATTTGACCATAATTAATTTAGCAATATCCCCAATTTTAATCATAGATTGTTTGAATAAATGATTAATTTAGCAATTTTCCATTATTTTAATTATAGATTGTTTAATTCAATGCAATGTCCCTCCGCTCAATATCATGCACACACATATTTTCTACAAAATCGTGCTAACTACACAGCTCTCTCTCTCCATCTCTCTTACTCGACCATGTCTATTAACAAGAGTTATCCGCTCTTCCTCTTCTTCTTCTTCATCTTTTATACACTCGCAGCAAACTCCACAGACATATCGTATGAAATCATACCATTCATTAGGGTTTACAAAAATGGCAGCGTTGAGAGATTAATCGGAACAGATACGGTTCCGCCGTCGCTGAATCCCAAATCCAAAGTTCTCTCCAAAGACATCATCATCGAGCCATCTCTCAACATCTCCGCAAGGCTCTTTCTCCCTCGCTCCGCCTCCACAACCCGAAAACTTCCCCTTCTAGTCTACATCCACGGCGGCGCTTTCTTCACCGGATCCTCTTTCACTTCCGGCTACCACGGCTACCTAAACTCCATCGTCGCCGAAGCCAACGCCGTCGCTGTCTCCATCAATTACCGCTTAGCCCCCGAGCACCCTCTCCCCGCCGCCTATCAAGACTCATGGCTCGTCCTTAAATGGATCTTCTCCCACTCTAAACAGGGCGGAGGCGGTACCGAGGCGTGGCTGCGAAACAACGTCGATTTCGACCGCGTTTACGTGAGTGGAGACAGCGCCGGGGGCAACATTGCCCACAACTTGGTGGCCCGGGCCGGGTTGGAATCGGGTGTTAAGATCCGCGGGTTGTTCTTGAATTGCCCGCATTTTTGGGGGAAGGAGAGAATTGGGAATGAAGCGAGTGACCCGAAAATGGTGGTGGTGGAGGACAATATATGGATCTATGCATATCCGAATTCGACCGGGTTAGACGACCCGCAGTTGAACCCGGATTACGACCCGAATCTTTCGAAGCTCGGGTGCAAAAAGGTGGTGGTTTATGTTGCTGAAAATGACATTTTGAGGGATAGGGGGTTGCAATATAAGAAGGCGTTGGAGAAGATCAAGTGGAAAGGAGAGGTGAAGGCTGTGGATGTGAAAGGAGCTGTTCATGTTTTTAATCTAATCTTTCCCAAAAGTAAAGATTCAATAGAAATGTTGAAACATTTTGCTTTGTTTCTCAATGATAAAGAAAAGCTTAACTAGGGTTTGAGATTAGAGAAAGTCACTATGAATAAATCAATATTATTTGCAATGTGAATGGTATTGTGTGCATTACTTGTGTTGTTTTTCGGAACCTTAGTGGAAATATGTTTGTGTCAAATTGACGTGGTTTGAAGCTTCTTTTGTGAACTCAGTATTACTAATGTTACATATTTGATCCTCAATTGCGTAAAAGTATAAGAATTAGATGTTGTATGTAATCATACCATATTAGGGTCGTCCCAAAACAACACAACCAATCGTGCTACCGCTCAAATGCATGCTGCATCAATGATCCCAACCATTTACTTGTCCATGTAATTCTCCAAAGCGTGTGATAAACTCGTATTTTTGTTGGTTTGGTTGATTGTTTGATGTGTCTATTATCGGGTTTTATAGCTCGATTCATTATTTTGCACCGATTGTATATCAATTTAGGGATTTGATGAGTTTGCTGGTAATGCGCAAGAAAACATGTGAAAACAAGCCAAAAAGACATAATAATTCAAAGTGCACAAAGAAATCAACCCAAGGTGTCGAAAACGGAGCTAAGTGAACTAGTGAAGGTGCCGACACTACAACAACAAAATTGGATGGGGACACTTTTTAATGCTGGCGCTAATTTGTGTCTCTAATTACACCACCAACGCTTCATAAAGTGTCCTTATTGTTAGTGTCCAAACTAAAATTAGAGGACACAAATAGATGCATCTTAAAAAAACAAAAGATTAAGATAATTATAGCTCAACTTAAGGACGCTTTCTTTTGCATCCTAAACTATGGTTATTTTTAAAAAAATTCAATCACTAGTAATTGCGTCTCAATTTCTATATCTCTAAAAGATAAGTCTTTTGTGATGCGAACGTTGATGAAGTTAATAATACTAACCATCCAGTATCCCCTCTCCTCCACCACGGTGAAGGTACTCCCCCGAGTCCATATTGTAATAAAAATCGACTGTATCAGAACATTCATTCTCACCTCAGATACCACCCTACAGATTATATATGTCCAACGTCGTTGCGCCTTGAATCAGCCATGGCCGCACCTTCAATCAATGTTCTGAGAGGAAATACAGTAGCTAGTGTTGTTCACTATCATGGGTAGCGGACCCATGTGAAAGTAGGGTAGGGCCAAAAAGCCTTAATAAAAGTATTTTTTTACACATTTTTCTTTTATAAATTTTTAAAACTCATCTAAGTTTAACGTAAATTATTGTATAAAAGCCCTTACAAATGATTTAAAACACCCAAAAATATAATTTTGGAACTAAATTTAGAAATCATAGCTCATATTCATATTTTTTCTTGCGTCCGCCCCTGTTCACAGTTTCAATGTTTTGCCAAATAGAAAGAAAGAAAACTTACCTTCTGTTGCTATTCTTATTTGTCATTCGTTTCGGGACTGGATCCTCTGCAGTGGGGAGGAAATACAACACCATGTTATGCCTTGAAACGACGACCGCTTTGCCTCTTTCTTACTACTTTTTCATCCTTTTTTTAGAATTAAAATAACAACGCAGCCTTCTTTTCTTTATGCGTTTATGTTCTTCCTTTTTCATATTTCTATTTCTTTAATAATTAAAATACGTAAATTAGTTATTTTATTACATGTTTGTAACAAAGAAACAAAAGTTGGTTAATAATACTCTAATCTGCACAATGGAGTAGTATTTTTTTCATTATAAAAAAACTAAACTAAACTGAATTTGAATAAAAATAATAGGAGTAATTATGGAATTAAGACTGAATTAAATAATTAGTCAGTTCATTATTTAGTTGCTCAAATAAATAGTTATATTATTTTAACTAAACACTTAATTTAATTTAGTTATATCACTTTAGAGGATATCTCAATAAATATTGTGAACATATATAATCACGAGTATTCCAGTTATTAAGAATCGTTAATTAACTATTAGTATAGTTGCTCAAACAAATATTTATATTTTTTACTAAACACAATTTCATTTAGTTGTATCACTTTGAAGGATATCAAATAAATATTGTAAGCATATACTCCCACCATCCCACAAAGATTGTCTTACTTTGATCGGACACGGGTTTAATTTAAAAAATGTAATGAAAAGTGAGTTGAAAAAGTTAGTACAATGTGGATCCTACTTTTATATATTAATTTTATAATAAAATGTGAGTAGAAATGAGTTAGTGAAATATGAGATACATTACTAAAAATGGTAAAAAAGTGAAATAGGATAAATTTTGTGGGTCGGACGAAAATAGAAAAATGGAAAATCTTTATAGGAAGGAGAGTATATATAATAATGAGTATTCCAGTTATTAAGAATAGGGGTGTAAATTCGGGTACCCGAACCCGAAATCTAAAAAAATATCATACCCAATACCCGACCCGTATGTAAATTCGGGTACCCAAACCCAACTAATCGGGTACCCATAAACCCATAATTATTATATTTAAAATTTATTCTTTTATATAATTAAATTGTGATGAGAATAGAAATTATTAAAAATAACACAATACTTATACAATATATTGACTATAATTCTATATTATATAAAATAGACATAGACATTAGACAAATAGACACTACTTAAGTTTAAAATAAATAAAAAAATTGGTATAATTTGAAACATAAAAGAGATTAAAATAATTTTTTAAGACATTAAATGAACATGTAAATAAAATGAAGAAAGAATAACTAATTAACTATATATTTTCAAAAGATAACAAGTAAGAACATAAATAACGCAACATGAACCGAACACGAATGTAAAGAAGTATTAAATCTACATGTGATTAAATAAAATTACCCTAGATTTACCCTACGGGCCATAGACCCTATACTAAATAAAAATATTTATCACAAATACATAATTAATCGGGTTTAATCGGGTATTAGTCGGGTACCCTAATACGGGTTTCGGGTACCCTAAACCCGAAGAATCCTAACATTAACTACCTAAACCCGTACCCGAAACCCGTCGGGTATTGGAACTGGATCGGGAATACTCGAAACCCGCGGATTAAATTTTTAGACCTAATTAAGAATCGCTAATTAACTATTAGTATACTTAATTTACATCGAACAGTAATATAAAAAAAGAAGAAACGCAAATAAAAAAATAACTAATTTACATATTTAATTATTATAGAAATATAAATATAGAAAAGGAAGAACAGAAACGCATAAAGAAAAGAAGACGGCGCAGTTAATTTTATTCAAAAAAAAGGATGAAAAAGTAGTACTTCCTCCGTCCCGAGATATTAGATCTATATACCATATTGGGGTGTTTCAATATACTTGAGCCATTTTTATTTATGATAAAAATCTACTTTTTTATTAATTCCACTTACACTACAAAACAATATTTTCTAAATTCTTGTGCCCAAAAGAAAAAGATCTATTATTTTAGAACGGAGGAAGTAAGAAAGAGGCAAAGTGGCGTCGTTTCAAGGCACATGGGGCTGTGTTTCCTCCCCACTGCAGAGGATCCAAAGCCCATTTGTTTCACAGCATTTTCAGCTTAATTATTGTGTGGGCGAAAGTTTAGATTTTTGTAAGATTGTGTCGGTAGAATTGAAGCAAAATTTAAGCATGATAAATGGAAATAGTAGCTGAATAGTGGATAACGAATTTCTAGCCCAATTTGAGTCCACACACCTCAAATTAGCTAGTACTCCAGTACAAAAGGTTCGACAAGGGAGTGGGCCCATTTATATATCAATCGCACAAATATTACCCAATTTGAGTCCACACTTCCCTTATCCAAACCAATTTGAGTCCACCACATAAACTTATTTGTTTTCCATGTGTGTAAGAGCTAAAAATGGTACTTACTCCGTTCCAAGATAAACGAATCGTATTTCTTTTCGGGATGCCCTATTATAATTTTTTTTTTGGATGTCCCATTATAAGTGAATCATTTCCATTTTTCACAAAAAAAAACTTCTTTTACTTTATTTCCCACCTACTTTATTCTCTCTTCACTCATCTACTTTTTTGTTTCTCATACTTTACTCTTTCCACTTTAACTTATTTAAATATCAATTCCGTAAATCTCATGCTCAAAAGAAGTGATTCGTTTATCTTGGGATGGAGGGAGTACATAGTAAATGGTTGTTTAATACTCCTTCCGTCCCAAGATAAGCGACTCACATTCCTTTTTGGGACGTTCCAAGATAAGTGATCAGCCATTTCCTTCTTTGTCATTCTGTCTCTTAACTTTTTTTTCTCTCGTATTCACTTTCCACTTTACTAACAAAACCTCATTTTTTTAAATTTCATGTCAAAAAGTTTTGGCTCACTTATCTTAGGACGGAGGGAGTACTCCGAAAAAGTCACAAACTAGCAAACCAATAACCTCATTATACATATGTTAACTGTAGGTTGTTTTAATTCAATGCAATATACCACTACTATTATATACACACGCATTTAAGGTGTATATATATTCTACAAAATCATGCTAAATGCTAACTACACAGCCCTCTCTCACTCTCCATCCAACATGTCCGGTAACAAGAGTTCTCCGCTCTTCCTCTTCTTCTTCTTCGTCATCATTCACTTACTCGCGGCACAATCTTTTGCTGTAAACTCCACCATCCTATCTTATGAAATCCAGCCATTCATTAGGGTTTACAAAAATGGCAGCGTTGAGAGATTAATCGGAACAGATACGGTTCCTCCGTCTGTCAATCCGAGATCCAAGGTTCTCTCCAAAGACACCGTCATCCAACCATCTCTCAACGTCTCCGCTAGGCTCTATCTCCCTCGCTCCGCCATCCGCAAACTTCCCCTTCTAGTTTACATCCACGGCGGCGCGTTTTGCACCAGTTCCCCCTTCGCTGCCACCTACCACAACTACCTAATCTCCGTCGTCGCCAAAGCAAATGTGGCCGCTGTCTCCGTCAATTACCGTTTAGCCCCCGAGCACCCTCTCCCCGCCGCCTATCAAGACTCATGGATCGTCCTCGAATGGATCTTCTCCCACTCCAAACAGGGCGGAGGCGGTGGCGAGGCGTGGCTGCGAAACAATGTCGATTTCGACCGCGTTTACTTGAGCGGAGACAGCGCCGGAGCCAACATAGCCCACAACGTGGTGATCCGGGCCGGGCTGGAACCAACGGGTCGTGTTAGGATCCGCGGGTTGTTCTTGAATTGCCCGCATTTTTGGGGGAAGGAGCGGATTGGGAATGAAGCGAGTGACCCGAAAATGGTGGCGCTGGAGGAGAGTATTTGGATCCATGCATACCCGAATTCCACCGGGTTTGATGACCCGCAGTTGAACCCGGATTACGACCCGAATCTTTCGAAGCTCGGGTGCAAGAAGGTGGTGGTTTATGTTGCTGAAAATGACATATTGAGAGATAGGGGATTGCAATATAAGAAGGCTTTGGAGAAGAGCAAGTGGGAAGGAGAGGTGAAGGCTGTGGAGGTGAAGGGAGCTGATCATGTTTTCAATCTAAACTCACCCAACAGTAAAGATTCAAGAGAAATGTTGCAACATTTTGCATTGTTTCTCAATGATAAAGAAAAGTTCAACTAGGGATTGAGATTCTAGAGAGTGAATGTGTAATAAATCAATCTTGTTTGTATCGTGTGCATCACTTGTATTTTTCTATGGTTGCTGGTAATTATCATTATTAATTAATCGCATTTGTGGTGCTAATGGGTATGCTATGTCTTTAATTGTAATTAAGGAGTGAAAGTAGGTTGGGATTAATTCATTAATAGATTATTGCGTGTTTAAATTCATATGGTTTGTAAGTGATTTAGTTATATTCATAGACTGATAGGATCGGTAGGAAATTTAATTTAGTTGTGTTTTTCTTGTTTTTCTATTCATATTGATATGATTTTTTTGATTTGTTTCTCCTAAAAAACAATCATAAGTGAAATGTATTACTGCGTTACGCTTCGTAAATTTCTTTTATAATGATACAATTTTTTTTTTCTGTTATAAACTTCCTATATTAATTTAGTTATATTCATTCTAACTTAAAAATTTTAAATCGTGTTATTTTAGTTCATGAAAATATGGTTGAAATCATTAAGAACCTTAATTTTAACTGTAATATTATTGTATTCATTTTATTTCGTGTTATCTATATATTTCTTATATGAGATTACAATTTTATAATAGGTTATAATTATATATTTAGACGAAATTTTCCCACGATTATTCCACTCCCCCAAACAAAACAAAAAGATAGATTATTGTCTTACCAATACATATAGGAGGCTGATGTGCACGATTAACAATCCCATTGGACTTTCGACGGCTTTAATTATGGTAGAAAACTGATAGCTACTAAATAAATTAACAGTTTTTTACATCGCAAACAATAATAATAATAATAATAATAATAATAATAATAATAATAATAATAATAATAATAATAATAATAATAATAATAATAATAATAATAATAACAATAATAATAATAATAAATGCTGCCTTCCAGATTCAGGGGAAGAAATTGTTTTACAGTTCGAGCAACACGTTTAGATACCTCAGCTAATCAGTTGACCTCATCTAGATCACTCTTCTATTGCTAAAATATTGTTAAATCCAAATCTCTTTTTGTATTAATTAAAACTGGTGAAGTTTATAGCAACAAGTTAGTACAGTAATAATAACTTATAGGGGGAGATTTTGGTAACGTAACACTCTGAAATAGGTTGGAGATTGACATTTTGCCAATTTTGTTGCTCAACAGAGTTCATTGTCGCATAAAGAAATGCAAAGCATTTTTATATAGTTATTTGGTGGATCCTCACCACAGTTGACGCAACCATATCTCTACTCAATCACTTCGTGTCACATGATTTTATTACTATTAATTTAAGTTAATAATATTTGGTGCGTATCGCATGGACGTGGAGGGATGGTATAGCTTCAAATAAACAATTTGGTAGAACTGAGAAATGATATGTTACATATCTTACGTGGGCTCCTTATGTGAGCATCACTCTCGTTTGATACTCGTTTAGCATTCTTCGTTTCGATTTATATATTTAGTTTGATTCTAATACATTAAAAATGTTATTGAAATTTTTAATTTTATAAAATTCATCAAAATCAAAGCTTGATTTATTATTCTATTCATTTATTTTATATTATAGAGAAAACGAGCAAATCGAGCTTTGATTTTTATGAATTTTGTGAAATTAAAAATTGCAATTACATTTTTTAATGTATTAGAGTCAAACTAAAGATATAAATCGAAACGAACAATGCGAAACGTGTATCAAACGAGAGTGGTGCTCACATAAGGAGCCCGCATAAGGTATGTAGCATATTCATCGTCATTAAATATATGACACTTGTCTTCATCAATTATTATTAAAATAAACTCGATGTGATATCTCATTTTAGAACTTAAAATCTACATAAAAATATTCCCGGCTTCATGTTAAACAAATCATACTACACCCTCTATGCACAAAAATCCACATCGAAAATCAAAAGGTGTATAGAGCACAGGTGTAAATGAAGAGCTATTCAAAGAGGGCTGGGCTTCTCAATATACATAGTTAACTCTCTTTTTTTATTTGATGGAAGCTTCAATGGAGAAAAAATCTCTTTGCAAAGGAAGAGACTTAGCTGGAGATCGTTTGCTTCTTGTGAATCGATGTAGGGATGTGAGAGTGTGGGCTTTGGCAATTCGCCTTTTCTTGTCTCTAAGTTTAATTTCTAGGTCAATCGACATCTTTTGTTGGAAGACGGGCTTGAAGAAACATAGTCCAATCATCCATACCAGGCCTAATCAAAGTCGACATTGAACATTTGCAATTTGAGCCCACTTTAACCTATATGCAAGGTGTTCGATGAAATGTGGTTCGATAACTGGTTAAACATCAAGCCGCGCATAAAGATCGCGATTACAAAATTTGCACAATTGCTTATTCATAAAAGTATATTACAAGAGTTAGTTATTATACATTCATATATACATGTATCAAGTAAAGTATTACCACAACCAAAGAGATCACGGAGATATATACTTACATACTGCAAGATACAGGCAACCTACCAAACCTCATCCTCTTATTGGCACAACCTGAAACCATTAAGGCAAAGCTTGCACATTGAGGGTGCAACGACAAAACAAACCAACTCTTAAGCACCTCTCTCGACTCCTCAACCTCTGCTGCTGCTTTAATCTATAATAACTTCACTTTACAAGCTGAAAAGTTGGTGTCAAAATCACAAGTATGCACATTTAACCAGCAAGTTATGCACTGCCCAAGTACAAGAAGCTTTCCTCAAGATCCGATCCTTCATAATCTCGATCTATGCTTCATGTTACGAAGTGGTGACCTCCTACGAACAGAAGCAAATGGCTCTCCATTTAAGGAGCCAGAGAATTTGATATCCCAGCCTTCTACGTTCTTTGGAACACAGGCATCAAAAAGAGCTTGGCCAAGGACACTATTAGCACTCAGACAAGGGGGACTTGATCGATGAGGTAATCTATCTCTGGTTTCCTGCGCTGTAGAACCAAACTCTCTGCTGTTTTGGTAACCTGATGAACTCGGCAAGAAAAAGTGGTCATTCGGTCCCACAGCAACTCTGCTGAAACTTTGATTTGAGTCAACTGCTGCATTCTGGAGGTCACATATCAAGTAAGAAATTCCATCATCCATATGGGACCTCTCCCCAAGTTTCTGAAGCTTTGCAGAGAAAATTGAAACTGCCTGCTCAAGAAACTCAGTTACAGCAGTTGTATATTGTACCGATTGATGCTTGTAGCGACCTGATACGAGGCAAACAATAATGAGGACAGAACCCATAACAAAATTACAAACAGAATAACCCCCACAATGTTTATAGTGATGAGATTAGTAGTAAGAAACCAGCTTTAAACATACATAAAAAACTGGGGAGCATAGGATGTCTTCTCCAGATACAAGAAAACTTATTGGAATATCGTGTACAGACAAGGAGAATAACTCGAATAAATACCACACCACAAATTAATATCTAGAACCAAGGACATAAACCTTAATTGATCTCAAACTTTTATAGACACGACTAAAACGAATACCAGCTTATCATTTTCAAGTAATGGCATAGGAGATGTAGAACAGTAGAAGGGAATCGAAACTTTAAACATAAGGGAAAGATTAAGACTGACCTATGTGAACAGATGTATCGCACTTCATAACTTTCACATCGGCCCCTAAATCCTGCAGATTCTGAGCAAAGTTGGACAAAGTTGAACATGTAGCCACATCATCATTTTGTGAAAATAAAATGAGAAAAGGGGCTCCCAATCCCTACATGAGTAACAGAGGTAAGAACAAGAGGATCAAAAGCATTTGTGAGACATTAAAACAAAAACTGAAACAACTAAAAGATCGCTTAATTGGGAGAACAGTTGAAACTTACAACTGATGAATACAGGGATTTCCAGTACTCTGCACGCTGTGAACCAAACCTGGTTATAAATAAAGCATCCAAACTTGAAGTAACACCTTTTGCAAATAATGATACTAGTTTTGACGATCCAGGCATTCTGAAGATAGAGCGGTGCAAAGCAAATCGAGCACCCAGGTCCTTAGTGAATTCAATAGGATCAGAATCATAGATCTGGCCTGAAATGCAGTTTGCAAGTATTCTACTATCCTCCTAAACATAACAAAGACAATCATCAGTATAATGTTTACTTATCCACCAGTAACAATAAATTTATTAGATGTTTGGTTGCAAAATTACCAGGCTCAGCTCCACATCAGAACATCCTTCTATAATCTGCAAAATAAAGAAGAGAACTTGTTATATCAAGAAAATGCATTGCATTCCTCACAAACATAGTTTTAAGAAATGCTAAGCATAACATAATACTGGTGCCTAAGTGCCTAACCAGTGCTTTATGTGATTTGATTTTCTATTAAGTACCTGAAGTAATTTATACAAGCAAGCTTTTGAACCACCGGAAAAGGATGCAAGAACAACAGGACATATTCCACGCCTAAGTTCCTGTGTGTAAAAACAGAGAATAATCATCAAATGAGCAACAAAAATTGCATGAGGCAGTGCAACCCAAATGTACATACTACTAAATGGAACAACGTATTATGATTTGTATAAGCACGGACATACTTTACAATCTAACAACAAATTCTTTTCATCTAATCATACTAATACAGATCCCACACTCTGAAATAAGAATAAGAGCATTGCTTCGGAACTCTCAAGCCGTGCAGCATATTGGTAATACCTCTGCCTTTGTTAGAGTGAGAAACCAGGGTAAGAATCACAATACCACTTGTCTCAACTCGAAGAAAAGGGCATTGCTTAGGATCATCTTTTATTTACTTTTTTCTTTAAAGCTGCGTGAAGAAAGATGATAGGGTAACACAAACCTTAACAAGCTCATCAAGGACAGAAAACGCCAGTGATGTAGCTCTATCTGGAATAAACCTGTAGAAAGATAGCAGACGGTATCAATGGAAATACCAGTCACAGATCACAAAGAACAACGGAGTAAGTATCGATTCTATTAAGCATCCTGCAGCCACATATCTGAACTACTTTAATAGTATTAATCAATCACGGGGACAAAACACAAAAAATTTGGAGCTAAAATTTCAATTTGGTACCCATGGAAGGTACAGCTCAACTCTGAAGTTGTGTCGGCCATAAAATTCATACACTAGCCAGCTAGCTAACCACTATAACAAAATTACTCTTAGAAATTCTCTAATCACCACTAATTCATTCTACTGCATACTCAAATGTAATGACTAAACACCTCAGGAACTAGCAATTTCATTTACAGTTATATCCGAGATACACATCTTCAACCTGCTGCAATCACTTCGCACAGCAACACAAACACAACTGAAGTGATTACAGAACGCTACAATTCGCAACTCAGCCAATAAAATATTAAGCTCGTGAACCGTAAAGGCACAAAGCTTCAAACACAACCACAATTATCTAACGAACTGCAAAACACATTAATTTTATTTTAAAAGACAAATAGATGTTTATAATGAAAAAATTTTACGGATTGAGATAATCGGCGCGGGAAACGAGACAATTCCATCCAAGAGAAGAGTAGAGAGCTAGGAAATCCTTCAATTGAACATCGCCAAGCGAAACCCACGCAAAAACCACGACTATCCCCTTCACTTTGCATTCTTCTCCGCGATTCCGCACCCAATACAATTTACCGCCGCTGCTCATCCTCACTAAAGCCTCCAATTTGTCAATTTTTATTGGTAAAAATTTGCAGAAAATTGAGGGTTTGGTCTGTGAACCGAAATTGGGAAATGGTTGAGTTGATGGTGGTGAATGGCCGACTAGGATTGCGTATTGACAGCTCAGACGATGCGCATGCGCACCATGGCGCATTTTAGGATATTCTATCGGCAATCCTGCGCCACGTCCTCAGCCAATGTGATCCACTCTGAGAAAATGCTATTGGGCTAATCTTTAGTGGGTCTTCAAAATAAAGCCCAACTAAATAAAGTAGATTAGTAATGCATATTCCCTCTTCCGTATACATCTGTAACACCAATTTTAATTCAAAAATAAAAGAGAAGAGGGGAAAAGATTGTGAAATTAATGTTAGTTGCTAGTGGGTTCATATTATTAATAGTGTTTATTAGAAATTGGTCACTCACTCTTTAAAAAACCTTGGACAGAATTTAGAGAATTTAACACGCTCTCTCATGTGTGGATCAGAATGACACATCGGACTTCCATCAAATGGGTAGGCAAGAGAAGAGATAAAATCCATCATCGATTTGGGCCCCGCTCTGATACCATATTAGAAATGGGCCACTCACTTCTTAAAAGGTCATATAAAGGAGAGGGTTATCCACACTTATATAGACAAGATAGGATCATCACCAAATCGATGTGAGACAGAATTTAGAGAATTTAACAGTGTTTACATTTCCAAAATTTAAAAATTTATAATATTTAAGGACAAACTGCAAAAGAAATTGTTCAAATTTATTGGGGTATGAGGGAGTATAAAATGAGTATATACAGTAAATTCATACGTATTTATGTGACATTTGGTCAAAAATACACCACCAGTTGTGCTAATGTTTTCTTGGAGTCAACATTGTAATAATATGATTATCAAACGACTAGTTTAAATTTTCTTTAGTATATATATTTATAGGGGAGTGTTATATTGTAAACTCAATACCTAATTGCTAACTACAACTAAATAATAGTCATTAAATTTTCAAATTAAGGGCCTAGATCATCAACTAAGAAATATCAATACGATCTAAAAAAAACATCAATAAAGCCATAGGATTAATTCCATAAAATATCAAAAGGGGTATTAATGTCAATTAACTACATGTTTAGTTATAACTAATTTTTAAAAGAAATACCAAAACTTTAAATTCATATAACATATATCAAATTAAAGATAATTTTATAAGGATTCCAACGATATCATATATGCCTATGTTCCGACGTCAAAATTTGAAAAAAAATCGAAATTTTTGCAATTTTTTGGTAAAGCAGAAATGTCAACATACTATATAAAATATGTCAATATAATACATGTAGAATGTCAATATAAACAATGTGTTAACATTCTTAAAGCATCGTGTTGACATTCTCAAAGCATTGTGTTGATATTTCCGAAACACTATATTGACATTTTCATCTAAAACCCTAATTTGGCGTTTTTTTATCTTTTTTGATTTTATTAATAAAAACGAAAATTACACGTGGCAAATTGTAGACCAAACGTTTTCTAAAATCCTATGGCCTTAAATTAGTTGTAGTTAGGAATTAAATGATGAGTTAGTAATCGATAACTCCCCTTTATTTATATTTGTTTTCAACTGTGTATGTGAGTAAAAAAAATAAGTTGTGGTACTAGAAAGCAGTTGGGCTGGCGCCATCGCGGTTGTTCCTCCACCAGTATTTTTTGTTTGTCATTAAAATATATATGAGGACAGAACAAGTTTGGTGGATATATTTCAGTGACAATATTTTTGGATGGCATTTTGTATTTCGATTTCAAAATGAAATTCGGAATATTTGAAAATTAAAACCAAAAAATACAATCAATCATTCAATTCTTGATAACTTCTGCCACGATTTTCATCCTGATTATATTGAGATTTTGAGCTGTGAGTATGAATGGACATGGCATAAACTTATCTCTAAAATCTAAAAGCAAAGAGTAGAGAAAGAAATATTTTCTAGCCATCTAAGTCAAATTTTAAATAGTATAAGCTCATTAATAATGACATGGTTTGATTTTAGTTTTGAGATCTAACTTTCAGTATATCATCATGTATTTAAACAAATTTTGTTCACAGTAATTTCTCAATGATATATTTGAGTATTGCATTCAATATGATAATTCCAAGTCATCTCCAAAATAACCGTCAAATTTATTAAAATAAACAATTGAAAAACCACTACTTTTAAAATCTCTCAGCAGGAAAAGCAAAATGCATCATGCTGTCATGCTTATTACAGTAAAACAATTTCAAAAGGGAGAAAATGTCAATGGTATCAATATATATAAAAAAATAACGAAGCAGATCACAGATTAGTAAAAAGGCAAAAGCAATTGTGGTCCAATTACCCAACCACCATTTTTTATTAATTAGGTCATGCTAATTAATCTGGTCCCTTAATAATTTTTGGTGGTGGATGGCGCAGAAATCAATAATCTGAAATTAGAAGAAAGTGTGATTTTGAATCATCATAATCAGTGATCCAATGCATAGAAATTGGAGTGTGTTGTTGAAATCAAGAAACACAACCAACCTTCTTTCTCAACATTCTTTCTTCTTCACCTCTAAAAAGAGTTACTATTATTGTATTATTTAATTTAAATTAAATTATTATGCATCAGATCCAAAGCACGTGCAAGTCAGTTGCCGACCACTCCTACACGGCACGTGCATATCTACTCCTGTGGTCTAGTTATCAATGCTACACTTTTTCTGCTTTCTCTTTTTTCCATTTTCGAGAAATAAGAAATACTACTACTATAGTAGCTATACTCCCTTAAAATTTAAAATTTGGTACCATTGGACCCGACATAAGTTTAAAAAAATATACTTCCTCCGTCCTGACTAAAATGACACATTTATTAGTCGATACGGGCATTTAGGAGTAATTGGTTATGTGTTTAATTGGAGAGAGAAAAGGTGGGTGAAAGTATTAAAATAGAGAGACAAAGAAAGGTGAATATTTTAATAGGAGTGAGAAAAAGTGGTTGAATGTATTAATTGGAGAGAGAAAGTTTCCAAAAAATGAAATGTATCATCTTAATTGGGACAAACTAAAAAGGAAAACGTGTCATCTTAAGCGGGACGGAGGGAGTAGTAGAAAGTGGGTTGAAAAAGTTAGTGGCACGTGGATCCTATTTTTATATATTAGTTTTAAAATAAAATATGAGTAGAAATGAGTTAGTGGAATGTGGGGTCTACTACCTAAAATGGTAAAAGTGCAAAGTGATAAATTTTTAAGAATGAAAGAAAAAGAAAATAAGTGATAAATTTTTAGGAACGGAGAAAAAAAAATCATAACCGAAGCAACGGCGAAATTACCATTTGCTCTTCACTTCAACTATAATTAATAATAGTACTATATGTTAGGTGTGGGAGAAATGTACTAAATTGAATAAATATGAGATTAAACAAATGAAAAGGTATTCTTAAATAGATTAAGAATCTGCATTAGAAATGTAGATTCACGGAATACAAATCCCAATAAGATCTTATATAAGTATAATTTTGTTCAAACCAATACATTAACTGGAGGTACGAGGGTATAGCTTTATCTTAGCCACAATTTCATCTTTAAGTTTTCATGTAACTCTTGTTAGCAAATCTCATTTGCCATAAAATTTATTTCCATTAAAAAATATACTATAATCTAAATTTCTAAATTTTTCTCCAGAAGCTTGATCAATATTTTTATATTGTTGGCGTTTGACTCCACATCAACAATGAAAATAGAGAATGAATGGGAATCGAGATAATGGACAGTGAATGGTGTGATAATTTTGTGCAAATAGAATTAACAAATAAATTTTTCATAATATTTTATATTGTTGGCGTTTGACTCCACATCACCAATGAAAAATAGAGAATGAAAGGGAATCGAGATAATGGAGAGTGAATGGTGTAATAATTTGTGCAAACAGACTTAACAGATAATATTAAAACTTAAATATGAAGTTTCAATCGAATAATCTCGAGCATTAAAATGAATCCTAAAATCTTAATATTTAAAAATTAATGTTGAGGGCTAGTGCGGATGCCCTCAAACTAAGTTAATGAGCCCATTAGTATGATAAATAATTTAGAGAATATGGTTTGTTTTTCCCACCAATTTTCTGGTATAAAAAGATCATTTTTGTTGTAGCATGATATAATTAATTGATTTATTAATAAAATGTAAAATACCATTTCTATTTATTTTTTGAAACTTAAAATGTAGTGTTATCATTATCGGAATAAAGGTAAAAATTAATTACATTTGTATGTACACCTTCCGACACATGTGAAATGTTTCCTATTTTCTCTCTTGTACTATGTGGATTACTATAAACAAATAGAATCAAAACTATACTCTTATCCAAAAATAAAAGCATAACAACACTATTATGAATTTCATGCCGAAATACATGAGAAATAATAATGTAGTGTACGAAAAGGCAACTTTTACTAAAAGTACAATGTTAATTCAAAGCTAAACAGCATATGTACTTACACCGTTTGAAAATCTGACAAGGCTTCATGCGCATGACAATGAACATTTCAATAGTAGTACTCCTATATGTTTCATTTTGTGTCTCATTTTACTAAGGATTAATGGTCGTAAATCCATCGATTACAATCAAATTGAGATTTTTCCATAATTTATAAAATTGGTGTCTAAAATAACTTGAATTACTATATCTTAAAATTTTCTATAAATACAAATTTCGTGTAGAAATATCCCTTGAATCCAAATTACGGGAAAGTCAAACTAATGTGCCACAAAAAATGACAATGCAAAATCACGGCATCCACAATGGGACGCCCTAAGCGACGCCCTATGTATCGCCACGTTAGCATTTTATCCTCCTCCTATTCCACCTGCAGTGGGGCGAACTATAACCCGCCCTAAGCATTTTATCTATTATTTGAATATTTAAATACTTCAAAATTTGGAAAAATAACTTCATTTCATCAAAATTCAAACATTACAATACGAAATAAAAAAACTACAATTTCTCAACGGCGGCGGTTTCAAACTTCTTCAATGTCGGTCATGACCTGAGTATGGTCTTGTTGGTTGCGCATTGAGGCCTGTCGCTGTAGAACCGCACTGAAGCCAGTCGGTAATCCTCGAGTGACAGGCGAGGTCGTCGTGCTGAAGCTAGATCCGGCTTCATCATCCACCCAATTGGTGACATGTCCACGTTCTTGTTCGACTATCATGTTATGCATGATGATGCACACATACATGACGTCGACGATGACTTCCTAACACCAGAAACGCGTCGGACCTTTCACGATTTCCCACCGCGATTAGAGCACCCCAAAAGCCCGCTCCACATCCTTCCGCGCGGACTCCTACTTTGCCGCAAACAAGACTCTCCTCTCACCAATTGGGCAGTTGATCGTCTTCAAAAAAACAGGCCACCTTGGGTATATACCATCGGCCAAGTAGTACCCCATATGATGTGTGAGGCCGTTGGCAGTGAACTGAATGGCCGGACCACGACCCCTGCACTGATCGGCGAATAGGGTGGACGAGTTGAGGACGTTGATGTCGTTGTTCGACCCAGCTACACCAAAGTAGGCATGCCAGATCCAGAGGCGGTGGTCAGCGACGGCTTCTAAGATCATCGTCGGGTGGTTGCCCTTGTAGCCGCTAGTAAATTGGCCTCTCCAGGCCGTCGGGCAGTTCTTCCACGGCCAGTGCATACAGTCAATGCTCCCTAGTATCCTAGGGAAGCCGTGCAACGTCTCGTGCATCCGCATCAGGCTCTGGCAATCATCAGCAGTCGGGCGTCGCAAATATGTGTCGCCAAAAGCCTCCACAACTAACTTACAAAATTTCTTGAGACATTCGCGGCCAGTTGTATCCCCGACGTGAAGGTACTCGTCGAACATATCCGCTGTTGTGCCGTAGGCCAACTGGGATCGCAACCGTGCACTTCTGCAACGGCGTAAGTCCGGGTCTGCCGGTCGCGTCTTCCCGATACTGGAAGTACTCATCACGTCCCTCCAACGTGTGCACAATGCGGAGAAAAAGACCTCGGCTCATTCTAAAACGTCGGTGAAAAATATTCGGGCCCCACATTGGATTCTCAGCAAAATAATCTGCGAACAGACGTTCGTGCGTTACGTCGTGCTCGTGGGGGACAAACGTCCGAGGGACCCGCGCCTCCGCCGCCGCCTCCTCCCGCTGCATTTGTGCCAAGCATTCCGCCTTGGCTTCATTAACGGCATCGAACAAGGCTCGAGTCAAGGCCCGTCTGCAGCCATCCGATGTACTCAAATCGTAGTCGTCGGGATTCATTTTTGAGACGATGAGAGAGAATAATTGAAGAGAAATTGAAGAGATGTGAAATTGGAGTGTGTGAAATGGTAGAGAATTGTAGTGATTAAATAAAAAAAATTCAAAAAATTCAAGAAAACAAAACAAAACGCGTGACCATCGTCCGTCGCGTCGTCCGCGTCGTCCACAGTGGCGGACGATGCGACGAACGATGGGTATCCTCCGCGCGTCGTCCGCAGACGATGTATCGGCGCGGACGATGGGTAACCCATCGTCCGCGATGCTGCAGTGGTGGACGATGCGACGGACGATGCATCGTCCGTCGCATCGTCCGCCCCATTGCGGATGCCCTCAGTATATAGATGACACAACGAGTTCGATAGTTAAAACCATATTTTTATTAATTTAAAATTAATAGTAAAACGTCTTTTTTTTTAATCACAGGTGTACCAGATCCGCCTTTGGCAGAATCCGACTAATCCTGCACGACCGGACTTGCGGAAAGTCTCCCAACAGGTGAAGGGGTTTGAACCCGTGACCTCAAGATCACCACAGCTCCGCACTGCCAACTACAGTTATTAATGTGAGAACTGTTTTCATCTCATGGGTCGTGAACATCTGTGGTAGATGCATCTTCTTAATGAATGGATACAGTTTTTCAGTTCGATACTAGAATGACTAAAATTTCGCACTAGTATATTTTTAATACGGTTAAATTAGTAAAGAATGCAGTGAATTAAACATGTTATAGTGTCGTTCGATTGTCGTGACTTATTTCATATGATTATCTACCTAATATTAAGTTGTGGAATTATTTTAGTTGGAGATGGTGACTATGACTAATTATCTTAAGATGATCAGTTTAGGATTAAGTTGTGGAATTCAACCTTATGAATTAAACACATTACAATATTCAATCATAAGATATAATCTTGCAAACCGAACATCTCTCATATATTCAGTGCAGTGTCCACACATTTGTACCCAAATGAAATTTGTTTTGATGTCAATCTAATCTTATATACAATACTCCCTCTGTCCCCTAAAAATGAAAACTCTTTCTTTTTTGGTCCATCCCCTGAAAATAGAAATTTCTATGTCAAGAAATTTCTCTCTCTAATGAGGTGATAATCATTTTTCACTAACACACTTTTCTTTCTAGATTGCTCTTACTGTATCAATTTTACATTCAAACTCGTGTCGTTTTAAAAGTTCTATATTAAGGGAATGGAATGGAGAATAGGAGTATATCATTATAATTTTTTTTTTAATAAAAAATGAATATTTTATTAATGCACCGTGCCCATTAATGATAAACAAATACTCTGCATTGCTTCCTCATAGTTCCCACTCATTTGTATCTCTGCTCAAATCTATGTCGTCTTGCTGTTTCACATTATATTATATAACAACATCATAGGAAAATTAATTTGAATACAAAATTTCAGCTTTATTACATAGTAGTATTACTATAATTTCGATCTCACACACACAGGTGGTGGAGCACATATTTTAAACATGTGCAACTATTTCTTAATTGACACAGAGAGAGCCCCACAACTCTGTTTTTTGAGGATTTCATATGTATCTGTCCCTTCAACAATCATCACTACCACTGTTATCTGACTCATTTTCTCTGCTAATCAGTCGCATAAGAAAAACATATGCTCTAGTATTATATTCTCATTTAAATTTATTTTTTTTCAAATAGTTCCCATTTTGCATTCCCTTACCATTACAAAATTTGGAAAAGTAACATAACAATAATTCTTTATGAATCATTTTAACAAACTCATTATCACCTACACAATGTCTTATCCAAACTAGTTGTTATAGTTATAGAGGTAGAGCAATAGATGTATTTTATTAGTGTAAATTTATCAGCCGTTTGGGGACCAGATCTATCTCGAAAAATACAAATTCTTTTTCAGCCAGCTTCTTTTTTTTTTCCTTTCATCATTTTCCCACTCTCCATATGCTAAAGGACAAACCTTTCAATCAAACTTCAAAAGCAATTCAGATGGCCCACTTTACACACACTGAACCCACTCACACGTTTCATATATACACATACATGTAGCATTAGAGCTCCACTCTCAAGACACACACATGTGGGTGGGTGGGTGCATTTTCTTGGCCATGTACAAAGCCATGCAGCCAATTTCCCTTTTTTTACTTTTACATCTAACTAATTATTTAGAATTGCAATTCTGCCAAATGATGGGTACAAGAAAGTTCACACACAAAGTGACAGCAATCAAGAATGCATCCAAAATATACACAAAACAGAAACTCCCTTTTCAAATGAAATGCAAGATAACAAAACCAAATTAATTAATACCGTCCTACCCACCACATCAGTATCATCAAACTCTGACAAAAGAAATCATCCCAAATTTCGCCACTTGGGAAAAATAGAAAAATGGAAAGGCTATTATCGTACTCGATTTTTCATTAAGAGAACTCTAGCTTCTTTACATGATTTTGGGAAATTGCTATACATATCCAGCCAGAATGATTTCGGTGTTAGAAAATGTCGAATCCCCTCTCAAATTAATTCAATCTAACCCCACAAAAATAGAGAAGAGGAAATCATAAGATGCCTTGTTTCTTGTTTTGGTTGTGGTTTCATTTAAGGCAGTAAACGAACCCACTGATACTTGCCCTCCAATGGCACGTCCTTTACAATATCATAGTTGTACCTGAAAATAATACAAACCCAATTCAATCAAAATCATTTCCCCTTTCCTTTTCCGTTGCGGGAATAATCAATTGGCCCACGCTAAAATGAGCATTTTCAGCGCTTATCGTAAACACACTACTGCGAACAAATTCGTAATCATTGTATGCATATGCGAGATTTTAAAAAGTTTTACGCACTTTTCAGAGAATCGTTTCTGCTCGTACTTTTCCGCCGCTGCGAAAAATGCCTCCAGCTCCGCCGCCGATGGCATGCTGTCCGCCGCGGAATTTGGTGTTTTACGGCGGAGATTCGTTGATTTTTTCCTTGACGTAGGCGGCGGCGAAACATGCTCCGAGTCTCCGCAAAGCTCGCTGGTTGGAGTCGCCTCTCTACTGAAATCGAACAATTGTGAAAATTGAGAGAGTAATTGATTTCATCACGACGTTTCGGAAAACTGAAAACAGAAAAAGAACAAAAGCATAATGACTGCAATTATTTCCATTAAATTCACCTGAAAACGCGACCGGTGGAGGCGGAAATTTCCGTTACGAAACCCTCGGAGTGCGAATCAGCATTCTAGAGAGAGAGAAGAGAGAAAGGGAAGGAACAAATTCAGAGAAATTCTTCGAGAAAGGACGTAATTTCAGCTGCGAAAACGTACACACAACGCACACAATTCCACAAAGTAGCACTGAATCCGATTCTGCATTCAAATTTCAAATTCTCACCTCCAGATCTGGCGAAGTCGGACTCATCTTCACGACGTCGTTTGAGTCCTCACGCTTAGAGCAGCTGGAAGTCCTCGACGCCGCCGGCGACGGCGAATCCTCCGCCAATTCCGCCTCGCCGCAGCTCTCATTCTCAAGCTCAGAGTAAACCTTC
The DNA here is from genome assembly GCF_029641045.1 of Salvia hispanica. Classification (NCBI taxonomy): domain Eukaryota; kingdom Viridiplantae; phylum Streptophyta; class Magnoliopsida; order Lamiales; family Lamiaceae; genus Salvia; species Salvia hispanica. The sequence continues at coordinate 45,084,396 of NC_142692.1, read as the reverse complement.
CTCTTTTTGTTGAAATTCAACCGCATATCTTCCTCCATCGCTCTACACTTTATTCTCACGCTGAATTCCCCCATCTCTCTCCACCTCTACGCATACATTCTGCTATAATCCGAGAAGAATGTGTGATTGTGTGTGTAAATTATTTTATGTGTGTGGGTGTGTGTGTGTGTGTGTATATATATATATGTGTGTGTGATCAATCAACACACACAGCTGCAAAGGCATAAAAAAGCTCAATTTCTTTTGAGCGCACCACATCCGGTGCTATAAAAATCAGAGGCGAGGAGAGAGAAGAAACAGGAAAAGGTGCGATTTGATCGGACGGCTGAGATGAAAGGAAGCGGTTAC